>NC_141763.1:99248603-99558858 GCF_982258835.1 Parasteatoda tepidariorum
TCTCGAAGTAAATCAATGAGTATTAGTAGTTTAATAATTCTTTTAACCCTATTTCTCGAAGTAAATTAATGAGTATTAGTAGTTTAATAATTCTTCTAACCCTATTTCTCGAAGTAAATTAATGAGTATTAGTAGTTTAATAATTCTTTTAACCCTATTTCTCGAAGTAAATTAATGAATATTAGTAGTTTAATAATTCTTCTAACCCTATTTCTCGAAGTAAATTAATGAGTATTAGTAGTTTAATAATTCTTTTAACCCTATTTCTCGAAGTAAATCAATGAGTATTAGTAGTTTAATAATTCTTTTATCCACATTTCTCGAAGTAAATCGATGATACTTAATTGTTATCTGGCATACCAAGTGTTTCCGCCGGTAAATCTATGAGGAAATGAAGGAGTGCGAAATATGATTGATCTAACAATAATGTAAGTTTCATTTGTGTGAAAGGGATATTGAATAAGGCTACTGGAAAAAATTGTCTTCATTTTTTTATCAGCATTGATTTAGTGTTCACTGGTGTGGATTAATCATTTAATTATTAAAATCGCGAGGTAAACTAACACAATCTGATGACATACGGACTGCGCAGATTAATTTTTCCTCCGTTAACACTATATATACCTATTTCTATCTTAGCCGAATCAAATGACCGAACTTTGTTTCTTTATTGAATGTATAAAATATGGATGGTAGGAAGAAAATAAACTAAAACTTTACATTATAATTAAACAAAATTGTATATTGTCAATTTTTATGTATTACAAACACAAACAGTAATAATTTTTAACTCATTGCGCATATCATAGAAAATTATCCAACTGCGAAGTCTACATAAACGGATTATTGAATTTAGGAAATAATCTTAGTTTGATTTATATGAGAAAACTATTAAGCAGTAACTTATATATTACCGATGGAAGTAGTCTTATATATTATTTTAGTCAGTAACAGTAAATAATAAAACGAAGAGTAAACGAAAAATCTCGAAGTTAATTTTGAAAAATAGATGGGCAGGAAATTTTTTTTCCGGCATGTCAATGAAAAAATGAAGCTATGTAGAGAAAATTCTCAGCGAAATTGCCAAACTGCGACGTTTTTTTCATGAAACGATCTAATGAGCACACTAAGTAATATGAATTTTCGGTATCGGAAAGATTTATGAATCGAAAACTTATATTTTAGTGACAGAAGTCGTCTGATTTATAACTTATTCTAATCAGTATCAGTTTATAATAATTTAATGAGTTAACTAAAAGTCTCGATGAAAATTTGCGCAGATGAGTTGCTTTCCAGCCAAGTGCAAGAATCTTTTTTTTTTTTTTCAAGCGAGTTTATGAAATAATGAAGCTTTACAGTGAAAATTTCATACGAGATTACCAAACTGGTGACGTCTTCTTTCATGGATTGATTTAATGAATATAAGAAGTAATGTATATTTTATGCACAGGAAAGATTTGTGAATCGAAAACTTACAGTTTATGGATAGAAGTCATCTGATTTACAATTTATTATTTTAATGAGTATTAGTTTACAATATATTTGATGGATTAACTAAAAACCCCGAAGTGCATTGCGCAAAAAATTTTCAATTCGAGATAGGGTCAAAAGTAACTCAAAAGTAAAATTAATAGTAATAGGTCTAAACTTTGTATTGCTTTCCTGACCAAACTGAGGGGCCATATTTCCTAGACTTACCATTGCCTCCTGTATTTTGGGAGAGAAAAATCCGAATCTGTCAGAAAATAGTATTTTTTGTTCTTGTCTGATTTCGTAACTTAAAATATCGTAACTAATTAATTAGCATATTTGATGTCACCTCTTCGAACCATTAAGACTAAGTCCTAGAACATGAAAATCGGATTATTAGACCAAAAGTTATTTTGGGTAGCCCGTTTATTTTTTTTTTTCCAGCACTGTACATTTTACGCTGATGGATGCTTTCCGGCTGCGCAGACGAATTTTTCTAAAGCGAGTCGAAAATGAAGCATTGCAGAGAAAATTCTTCACTATTTAAATTGCGGAACTGCGACGTTTTATTTATTTAATTGTTTATTTTTTCGGTAGATTGATCTATTGAATACACGAAATAATATTAGTTTTATAAACTATATGAATCGAAAACTTCCATTTTAGCGACAGAAGTCGTCTTATATGTATTGGTTTACAATAATTAGATATTACAACTAAGAATCTTGAAATAAGTTTTGCAAATCGGTCAGATTAAACCTTCCAAAAAATCGAGATAAAGACTAAAGCATTTTAGAAAAAATTCTGTACGAGATTACCAAACTGCGGCGACATATTTAATGAATTTATTTATTGTATCTATGACATAATTTGAGGTTAATTTAAAACAAAATAAATATCGGACGTAAACTTATTCGAGAAAGAAGTCTTATTTATAATGTATAATTTCAAACAGTATTGATTTATTTTCCTTTTAATATTCATTTATTATGAATAGAAAAATTATGTTATTTTTAACTTTTATTTAAATATAAAGAAAGCTATTGTTCTATTTTGTATATTATTAAATGACGGATTAAATAATAAATTAAAGAACAATGACTTTTGTCCCACGGTAAAAATCATGCAGTTTTATGGCTTTTTGACATTCAAATCCATCTTTGTTTGATAAGTCGATAAAAAATAGGAAGCAATATTGGAGGGAAATTCAATACCAGTTTGTATAATGGCGCCTTTTTTAGTGAATGGGGCGAAAGACAAATTCAAATGAACTTAGTTCGTGAAGAAAATGATAGAGACGAGAATTTATTTGTTATAGAAGGAAGTAATTATTCAAACTATCTGTTTTATCTCATGTATTTTGTTGTCTTTACCTTCCAAAAGCCTGGATGCAAGGATTAAATTTTAAGATTCTTACCCAATAATTTTTTTAGAAAAATATTCAGAGTTATTTTGGAAAATTTAAGTGTAAGCAATTCACAAGCATTTATGAAAAAGTTGACCCCCTCCACGTTTTTGTTTTCATGTTCACAAATGCTGAGACATTAAAATAAAAAGTAATCAACAATCTAATTTTATATTAGATCCATAATGTTTTCATTTGTAAATCAGCATAATCTTTTTTTTTTAATATCTAAGATAAATTCCTCATCATTAGAATTAATAAAGTTATAGCCAATAAACTGCAATCAATAGATTATAATTGGATACTTGCAAGGCGAGAAAAGAAACACTGATGAAATCACGTGGTTGTGCTTGGCGTATCAACGTTTCAGCTATTAGGCTCGGTTTATTATCACGCTGAATAAATTTTTGGACTAGATTTAATTGGATACTTGCAAGCGACGTCACACGTATGAGTCGAACCTGATAGGCTGCTGAATCATGACATGAACAAATGCCACGATTCCCCCACGTGTGACGCCGCTTGCACGTGTCCAATTGTAACCAGATTTTGCTCTTTTTATTAAAAGTATGATAACTTATTCTTACTATAGGATTTTAAAAATTAAAAGTTTTTACGTTCGAATTATAAACATTGCATTCATTAGGTATTTACAGTTCGAATATTTTATATTGAATGAAATTTGGTTTCTTTCTGTGTTAACCGTAAACTAAAGCTTCTCTAATGGGATAATCGTGTAAAATGAAATAAGAAAAGAAACTCTTGAATTAAAGTGGAAAAATTACAGTAAAATCAGGAAATAAATTTTATTATTACGAGATTCTTTATTAAAATTGAAAAATATTTAGTCTAGAATTTCAAAATTCTTTTACTTGTCACAAAATTAAATAAATAAATTTAAAAAAAATTGAAGTAGACTTACTTGTTTCGATTAACTAAAAACTGGAATGTTTTATTCATAGTTTTGAACCTATGAAATTTTACTTACAAAAGTTTTTTTCACTTTTTTATTCATTTATATTCAATTCTTTCTATTTTAAATATGCCTATTTTAAATGATTTTTTATTAAAATCGTATCTGAAAGATTAAGTATTAACATGTACCCACCTACATAAAAAAAAATTCGCCATTTCACAATCAATCACCTGTAGCCGAATAACGAAAATTCGTCATTCCACGATCAATCACCTGTAACAAAAAGATAAAAATTCATCATTTCGGTATCAATCACCTGTAACCAAATGATGAAAATTCGTCATTGGTATTTTGCAGCAAATGATTGATTTTTAAATGCCGGTTTTCTATTTGGACAATCATGGTGCAAATAATATCATACGGATATATGTTAAGATTTAATCTTTCCTGGATTAAGATTGTGTTTACATGTTAAGTAATACATGTTATTATTTGTGTAAATTGATCGTTCAAATTTTAAATCCATTTTAAACTTCATTTACAAAGATACAAATTGAAGAAAACTTTCTGAAAGAGAATTTTTTTTTGTTTGTTTACAAGGAGGTAAGAAATAACTATAGGTTTAACACAAAGAGAAATAAATATGTTTCCAAAACACACTACTAAAATAAAATAAATGAAAAAAAAAATCACGTCTGATAATGACGTCAGTTATCCATATTGCAGCCAACGATCCTAGTTTTAAATTTTTCAAACTGAAACATATTTGCATGGATTTTAACTTTTTTGAAGGAAAACTATATTTATTCGAATATATATTATGAAGCAACAATTATATATTATAATATAAAAGTATAACTTTTTCAAGTCTTCACTGTTCTTGTAAATATTTTTGTAACTAATATATTCTATCTTATCGCTACCAGCCGGTGGCGAGGAAACACTGTTTCAAGATTTAGGTGTGATATAGCCATAATTAGATCTACCATCTATCAGTTGGCATTATTTTCACCAGGATCTAAGTTTTATTGTTATCAGGAATAACATTTTTTTATTAAATAACCAACAGTAAAACCTTTGAAATTGGCTAAAGTAAAAGTTTAAAGAGTTATTAAGTTACGAAACGTCATTTCAAGTTTCAGGTGTGATATAGCCATAATTGGATCTTCCGAAAATCAGTCAGTATTATTATCATCAGGATCTTAATTTTATTGTTATGTCAGGAATACCTTTTCATTTTATATAACCGACGGTAAAACCTTTAAAATTGGCTGAAGCTTCCAAGTAAAAGTTTAGACAGATATTAAGTTATGAAACACCTTTTCAAGTTTCAAATGTGATATATCTATAATTGGATCTTTCACCGTTAGTGATCACCATAGCATTGTTTTCATCAACATTGTTATTCGTAATACTTTTTCAGTATTAATCTTAATTGTTATCAGGAATATTTTTCTTATTAAAAAAAACAATGGAAAATTCTCTTAAATGTTTGAAACTGACATTTTTTTGTAGAATTTTTTTTTTAAAAATACTTTTTTAAGGAAGTTAGTGATGCGAGATAAGAGCAGAATTGAAATGTGAATTGTTGTTATAAGCAATGCATGCAGTTTCTCATGCAGTTAAAAATACTGAATAAAAAGTTCTGATCTATTTCTCACGAGCTTCTATATATTTACTTTAGTTCAAACATGTTTTCAATTAACACGATTTTCACGAAAAATTTCGCTTACAAAGGACACTGAATTATTCGGTCTAGCAGATGTTTTATTGAATTCTTATCTTATTTTCCGTGGAAAATTATTTTGCTTGTAAGTGTTCTTATCGCTCTCATATTTTGCCGAATTGTTTAGAAATATCGTTTTATGTAATAAATAATAATTTAATATTTGATTATTAGAATTAATAAATAGTTATGTAAGTTACGATTATTCAGATAAACAAATAATTTGATTTTTAAATATTAACCTCATTGTATATTAACTACAACCGTAAACCATTATATTAAACGAAACGAAACTCTATTAAAGGATAACACTAAATTTAATTTAAATTTTGAAACTTGGTAACCCTTCTGAAAAATACTGGGAAGCATTAAATAAACAATTAAATTTAAAAACATCAAATGCATTATAAAGCAATTAAATATTAATTTCAAATTTTTGCCCCTTTGACTTCGTAGATATTGGAAAAGTTTTCGCCTTCATTTTTTTCTCAATCAAATAAAAAGTATAGATTGAAAATAAAAGTATCTTATTATTAAATTTTTCTTACACTAATATATATTTTTTCTAAAAGTTTCTCAAATTAAACTCCGTTGCACGTTAAGAAAAGAGCATTGCGGTATAGGGTTTAAGGTATCATCCGCAACTGCATATAGTTTCCCTTTTACTTCGTAATCAAATTATACAAATATGTTAGCAAAAACAATATAAAAGCTTTTAAAAGTTAAACAAGTCACATAGAAATTTAAGTTGTTCTATCTTTTACGATATATATCATAAAACTATTTAAAAATAAATAAATAAAGATTATAGTTTCGCATTTATACTGGAATCCTAGACTTGGCGATATATTTCGATAAATAAGGAGAACATTCGTTCTTGAAAAAGAAGCAACTATAGGACGTTGCAAGAGTATTGGATTTGATTAGACCACTAAAAATGGCGCGTCTTATGGTGACGTGCTATTTTATCAGTTTCTTTAAATGAGAGATGGCGATGTTGATATACTTCTGAGGTGGGACCTTGGTATCCGTTTGACGTGCACTTATATGCAAACAGTCTCTCTCCATAAGGATAATGGTCTTTTTTTTCTTAACTTGCAACCCATTTCAATTAATATGGAAGGCAAGAAGTATTAAGCAATTAGATATTTTTGATCAAATATTTTTTCCAGTTTTGTTCTAGATTAATTATAAAATAAAATGCCGTCGCGCTGTTTGGTTCTTTTAATAATTGAAGAAAATCAATATTTTAAATTTGCACAGTTTATTAATTGAATTAAAAGTATGTATTTATTTTTTAACAAAAAAAATTTAAATGTAAAATACAGAGTTTATAAATGAAACAAAAGTACACATTTATAGTTTTTTTCTTTTTTTTTTACAGAAAGTGTAATTTTTAAATTTTTGCAAAGAGATGAAAGTAAATATAAATAACGGAGCAAAATTTTAAAAATTTTGAATTAAATACGTTTTTAATATAAATATGCATATACATGTAAATATTTATTCTAATAGGGAAATTTCCAGGTCTTATAAATCTCGTTAATGTTTATTTCCATGAAAATATGAGACAATATGTAAATTTTATAATTTTTGTAATGCTGCTAACCGTTTTAAAATTGACAAAGATGTCGCAATTTTATAAGCACTGTAAATAAATCAGTTATAGATATTCTTTAAATAAATTTTATTTTAATCAGTTTTCAGAAAAAATATTCAATTAAAATAAGTTGTACAAAATAAACAAGACTTTGCGAATTTTTGCGGTATAATCTATTTAAAAAAATAAATGTGTTCTGACAGTAAACGAAAAATAAATAAACTAATAAATAAATTATAAATATTTAAAAAATAGTTTAATCAGGGAGCTTCATATATCCACTTCCCTATATTTAGAATCTTTGTCAAAAATGAATTCAAACTAATATGATAAGGAGTATTGTATTATATTGAAGAAAAAATGAAAAAATAAATTTTTAAAACTTGGCGCATCACTATTGAGAAATGCAAAATAAATAAGATCAAAACCAGATTCAATTCCTAAAAAACAATTCGAAGGTGTATAGTTCTTTCTTTTTACCCGGGAAATTAAAAAGATTTTGATGTTTCTAATGTGAGCATCCTCAATTATAATTCGTCAGAGTTTCATAACATTTTTTTCATTCCGTAAATATGAATTTGCATACTTTTGTTACAATTTGTACTATTAATATTGGACAATCTCTTTTCCAAACATTGTCACAATGTGACATTTTCCATTCATTAACTAAAATTTAAACTGAAAGTTAAATTTGATCACTAACTTCGGAAGAAAATGATCATTAACTTCGCTTTTTACTGAGTAGTTTTAAAACAACTTTACTCTTTTTGATTTTCTTTTTAAAAACATTATTTTTAATTTGACAAAGCAAATAAAGATAATTTTGAGGTTACATAGTAATCTACATCAATAATCAGTTGTGTAAAATTTGCTGAGTCCTATAAAGTTAAAGTTTTAATTTAGTTGTATTAAAGTTCGAAAGTCTCAACATGCTTCTTATAGAATGTGTTCGAGATACGTTTCTTGTAAGAGCAGAGTTTTTCCACATTTACAATCGACAACAAGTTTTAATATTTTTCTTAATTATTTTATGATGGATTATAAGGATTTGATGAATTAATTATTAAAAAGAAAAGGATTCAAGGAATGGATGCTATATTTTGCATAAAATATCCATTTGTCTGATATCTGTATTATGAAATTAACATTTATTTTATAAACCGGGATTAGTGTCCTAACTTCACGCTTGTTAATTGACAGCACTGAACTAATTTCAGAAAGGAAAAAAAAAAAGAAACAAATATATAACTTCATATCTAATAAATTGAGGACAATAATTAACTTGAGAGAGTTTGGCCATTGATGGCAATTATGTCCTTACATTACATAAGTAATTTCGTCTTCTAGTGAGCATTATAAAGATCTAATTCTTAAAAAGATAAAAAAGGTTCAAAACAAAGCATAAAAAAGCCTCAAAACATACTTAACTCACACAAACAAATTTGAAGAACACATTTTTAATAATTTCAGTACACTACTTTATAAAGCAGTTTCAAACCCTTTAAGTTAATCAAACCTAAATCCATTAAAGTTAATTATTTTTTTAACTCAGTTTAACTTTTTCGAAAAACAGTACTTACAAGTTGAAAAAAGAATACACATTTTTGAGCAAACGATTACATAAATGACGCATTTTCGAAATCATTTTCTAATTTTCCATTAAGAGCTTAAACAGATATGAAAAGCATTTGTGGATAATGGGTAGCTTTAAGATTTTTGCCAAATTTTAACGATAAATTTGATACATTTCTTGCAGAAATTATGAGAGCTACTTCTTCGATATTTTAATTTTAAAAGCCATCACCATTGAGAAACAATAGCTTTCAGCTACTAAAAATCCAATTTTTAGTTAAGATCAAATTATGAGAATTGGAGGTTGAGAACAATAAAAACGAGCTGCTAAACTGTTGAAAAAACGTGTCAATGTTATTTATTTTTCAAACTTTACACTCTCGTAAAAAGAGTGGAAAAAAACAGTTGCGCATGAGAAACTTACCTCATTAAACGCGCATTTTAACTATTGATGGCCAAACGATAAGAAAGGAAAATAAAAAAGATGGCAGAAGTAATTAGTGGAGTTCGCCAAGCATGTAAAAATATCGTCTGCCGGTAAGAAAAGAAACGGTGGGTGTGTGGAAGATGCGTTAAACTAGATTGGAATGCTGTCCTCCTGACATCATAACCCAGAGACGGATGGACTTACAGAAGGACAAGGAAGATCATTCACCTCGGTTCCGGTTCTTAAAGATCGCGAAGTTAAATATAAAAAAGGAGGCGACTTTTAATAATTCAATCAATATAAAGGTCAAGAATTAAAATAAGATTATATCGACCTTGACCTGAGCTACGAGGCTCTCGTGGGTCTCACAGGAATGTCACACAAAACTTACGAAAAAGAGGTTAAAAATGCTGTTTGTGAGCTTAGAAGCACCCCTCGGGATCGAACTTCCGCTGATTAATATTCCAATCCATGATTTGTAACTATGTCGTGCGACGATTTTTAGGTTACTAATAGGAGTTAAAATTAGAACTCATTCTTTGTAAAGGTGAGGGGGGCCCCTCGTGGGGCAAATTAGCTGAACGAGAATGAATGATTCTACTCGAATCAGGTTTGGTGAAAGGACAGTTGAGAATTTCATTGAGAAAGTATGAGAAATAGGTTAGCCAGGTTTATGAATAAACCTTCAGTTCAGATCTAACTTTAGGTTGGGGTTTTTTTTTTAAATTTTTCCCAACGAAAAGGACCCACCAGTCGGAATTCAGGTGTGAAATTTATGAATCCACTATCTTTATTTTATTATTCAGAAACTTACCCCCGAACAATTTTTATGTCTACAAGTTGTAAAGAAGAGGAAAGAAGTATTTATTTCAGGAGATTATTTATAAAAAAAATTTTGATGAAGATGACGCGACTTATGTAAGAATAAAGAATTTCGCATAAGCTAAACTTTTACAACGGTAGTACAGGGTTCTCATATAAGTTCGTAAAATAGTACGATTGTTGTAAAACTAGAACTAATTTGTATAAAATACGTTTATATTTGAATTCTATATTTTGTACTAAAAAATACGTTCAAATTGTTCGTTAACTGACAAAAGTTATTTTATTCCCTACCTCTGTTATTGTAGCGTGATACTCAATTTTGAGAAAAGATAAAATTTAAACAGAGCTCCATTTTCTGTTGTTTCTGAGACACGTAATTTTTCCGGATTCTTCAAAATACCCTTTATAGTTTAAGACTTTTTTTTTCTTTTTTTTTTTAAATTTACTTTACTTTACATTTGTCAATAAAAAAACACACTTAAAAAATGATCGTTTGATGTAATGATTGTGGTATAAGCAGATTTTAATTAAATTATTTTTGGCTGATTAATTTTTCGTTTATTTATAGAAAAAAAAAGTACTTGTAAAAATTGCCTGAATTAAGAAGTAATTTTTTTTCTTCATTTATGTGATAGACCTTGAAGTAAAAAAAAGAAAATGCGAAGGAAAAATAAATGTCAATTTATTGACATTAATTTCCATTGCATTAATTGGAGAACATTAAAATGTAAATTTAAAAAATCGGATTATTTTTGATCCCTTAAGAATTTTTTTTAATTATTTTTACTGAATCACATTCCGTATCCAGAAATAGCATGGAATATTCTAAAACTGCGAAATATTATCTACCAGTTTTGATTTAGACTCTCTTTTTCAAATTATGATATGAACGGAAAAACTTGGTACTCGGGATCTTCGATATTTTTGGTTTAAAATAATGAAACATTTTGAATCAAAATTTCGCAGTATTAACAAGTTTACATTACTATAAATTCCGAATCTTAATTTCCTTTTTCGTGAAGGCAAATCAAGTATGAAATCAAGAGTCACTGTACAGTTACAGAACTTTTATTTATAATATATATTTCTGTTTAATATTCTCGTAGCTTATTTTATAAACTATTGCGTATTTCTTATTTTATAATCTCTATACATTATAATTTGGTGCGAAGTAAACAAAGAATAATTATTGGGATTGGCGAGCGATAGCGACCAGGTGGTAGAGCGCTCTAATCAAACGCATACTTCTGATAGCTCCCTTGTATTTATATACTGATTAATTTTTTTAATTTTTTTACAGGTTTTACTGACAATTTGCGTGTGGGCAATTGCACTAGTGGCAACTCATGCTCAAGAATTAAACCTCACTGACACAGAGGAGGCAGAATTCCGACAGGGTGGAATGGCGCAACTGATATCTTCTGGCATGGGAGGAATTTATGGTGGTAGCGGTGGATATCAAATGCTAAATTCAGGAAGCACTGGAGGTGGGTACTCAAACATGATAAGAAACCTGTACAGACCACCTTCCCTCGGTTTAACAGACAAAGTTAAACACTGGGTAAAGTCCTTCATGAACAGGAGACAATTCGTCAAGCCAGTATACAACCCATCCATGGGCGGATTGTCTTATACCGGTGAATATGGATCCAAGCCCATGTTCATGAGTCCTAATGGTTACAAGGCTATTTCAGTACCTCTAAGACAACTACAGAAATATTACAAACCTTATTACGGAACAGAAGGAGGAAGTCCACAATATTTGCAAGCAGCTGGAAACACTGTCCCAGGATCATCTGGAGCGGCAAGCTCTTTTGGCAGCTACAGCCCAAATGCAGTGTCATCCAATGGTGGTCTTTACGCTAGCGAAAGCGCCAGCTCTGGTCATTTTACAGGCTCTGGTAGCAATCTTTATGGGTCATCCGACAGCAGTGCTTTATTCGGAGCAGGAGGTATCTCTGGAAGTAACATATTCTCATCTGGCGGCAGCCCATCCAGTGGATTATTCTCATCTGGCGGTAGCCCCGGAAGTGGCTTATTCGGCTCACAGGCAGGTTCAAGTGGACTCTTCTCTGGCAGTGAAGGCGGTAGCAGCTTATACAATATTCCGAGCTTTGGAAATGGTGGAATTTATGGATCTAGTGGTAGCCCTGCTAGTGGCTTTTATCCTGGCTCCAGTGGAAGTGGTGCCTCTTTTGATCTCGGCAGCAGTGGTATTTATGGTTCTGATGGTAGCTCGTTTGGATCCAGCAGTGGTGGATTCGGAAACAGCGCAGCAGCAAGCAGTATTCTATCAGTTAATTCAGGTCCCGGCAGTGGCAGCAGTTATGGAGACCTTTATGCCAGTGCCGCTAACCAAGCCACCAGTTTATACAATCCTTCAGTGAATGAAAATGGACGACAATACAATGGTGGATCTGGCAGCAAATCTTCTTATGGAGGAAGTAGCTCTTCTCTATACATACCATCAGCATCCGGAGACAGAAACGGCGACTCTTCGTACAGCCAGCAATCACCAAAAGAAAACAGTTACAATGTAGAGTCTGTGAGGGGTGGCCAACCTGAAACCTCATACTCTGTATCATTCCAACCTGCTCAATCAAAATCATACAGCTCATCTTTTGAAGGCGCGAGTTTCCAACCAGTTTCTTACTCTTCCGACGGCAATTCCGCTCAATTCCAAGAAAAAAGTTCTTCATAAGGAACTTTTATTATCGAACCTTGATTAGCTAGGACAATTGTCAGTTATTTTAACAAAGAGAGGTGGCTCAATGTATAGTTTGAGGAAAGTCTTTAATAATGTTATTGCTAAATGGAAGTTTGCAGGACGCAAACTTAAGGCGCACAACAGTATGAAGAGCGCTATAAATATTCCTTAAGGCCAATATTTTTATTAAATGAAACAGGGTTACTAGGTGGTCAGCTGGACTGACCAACGGTGTATTTACCTTGAACTGTAAACAAATGTCTTTTTTTTATTGTCTCTTTTCTATGAAAAGAAATAAACTCAGTATGTCAAAATGAAATTTTTTAACCTCTCTTTCTTTCATCAGTATTTAAATGTATGTATTTTCAAGGTATAATTGAAAATGCTCAATGTTGTTAAGCAATACTACTTTCTCACGTGTTACTAAGTATAAATTTTAAAATATTGTTTTATTAAAAAGGCACACAAGTGCATAATGATATTATTGGCAAGGAAAAAAACTTAAATTATATAATTATTGTGAAGGTTTTATTTATTTATTTATGTCTCCATTTATGTTGTTTATGTTTTTTTATTTAAAAGATAAATTTTAATATAAGTATGTGCTTGTTTGTAAATAAAGATATTCTTTAGATACTCTGAATTGATTAATATTTAAGCAGCCAGGGTATTCCATTAGTACTACTCTGAATATATGCTTTTCGAATCTTGTCCAAATAAAACTAAAAAAAACAAACTACACTCATTATGGGTCACAAATTAATACTAAGAGCGGAGGGCGCAAAGAAAAATATCGAAATCTGTCAGCGAGAAAGGCGAAATGAAAAAAATTAAAACTAGTTTGATAGCCTAGTGGAATTTTCATAACCGTCGTTAAATAGCAGACCCAATTTTTGCTTCTACGACTACCAATGTTCAGCTCCGTAGCCTTATCATTTTTAACTCTATCCAGAAGACAAAGGAACTCCTACATCAGGTACTGGGAGAAATTTGACTTTGTTGGAGTACTTTTTGATGGAACTAACCCACATTTTCATTACATGGAGAGGTAAGCCACAAAAACCTCCTACCGTTAGCATGACAGCAAGGGAACTCTAACCCATGATTTCGTCTGCAACTGATGATATTTTAAGTCAGCACTGTGGTCGGAAAATTCGTATCAACCAGACATCACTGGGATTCGAACCTGGGTTAAATCATTGGGAGGCTAGCGCTCTCTCCCCTGAGTCAAAACTATGGAGTTGCTTTATATAACCACCCTTCATTTTACTCTGTTTTCTCTGGCAATGAAAAGAGTTTTTATGCTTTTAGCACCGCCTTCTTTAGTAGTGATTCGTTAGGCATCGTTTCTATTTCCTTCCCTCGTTTAAGCATTAATTTGTGACTTTCTAATGTGTATATTTTTACCTTATTTTTCACTAGGTTCTGACAAAGGGGGATAAGTCATTAAGGATCATCATTACTAAATATTCGGTAACGAATCTCAAAAATGCACTTTTCGTGGCCCCTTCCGAAGTAAAATCTGGTTACACCCCTGGCTAATAGGATCACAAGTTTAGTATCTTAAAGGATGCAAAAGTTAAATGACTTCTGAAATTTAAGACTGTGTTACGGTTAGTTGAATGCATAAGACATTAATTCATTTTGCCAAGTCTGTAAATAAGGTTATTTTCAGTGAAAAGAAAACGTTTACAAATAACTTTCTGATATTCACGAACGAACTGAACAATAATTAGACACCGAGGTTATCGTCATTTAATTTACAGCATTATTAGTTTGATTTTTCATTTTAAACGAATTTTGCAACACTTTGGATCATAGTCATTTTTGACAACTGAGACTGTATTAGAGATAAGAGACTGCATTAGAGAAAATTAAATAACACCAAAATTCGGATATTTTTAATAAAAGAGATCGACCAAAAAAAAAAAGTTTTTCAAAAAGTCAATTTTACATCAGCAGGTACATAGTCATTTGTGAAATTATTTAAAATCTATCGCATTTCATTTTACATGGAAGATTTCAAATGATCAAGACTAAACAGAAAAGCATTATTTTAATATTATATTATTTTCTTCCCCTTCATATTGATTAATAGGCCAAGATAGCCTGGCTGGGAGGGGGATGAACTTACATTTGTGAGAATGGGTCGGCCGAAGTGTAAATGGTGACTGTTGCACGTTAAATCTGTCTGATCACGAAGTCCTCCTTGTTCCCATAACAAATAGGGGAAGGAAAGATGTGCGGAATCTGTAACCTTCAGACAACTCTTCTATGAAAAAAAAGCAAAAAAAAAAAGCGTACAGTTGTTTCTTAATTTCATTATTTGTTGAACTTTAAATTCAATTCTTATTAAAACCCAATCTGAACATTTAATATTCTGTTAAAATCAGTGGTCGGAAAAAGCGCACTACAAAGTAGTGAAACTACTTGTTACGAACTGCAACCGTAACTCCTTATGCTGTCGAACTGCAACCGTAACTCCTTACGCAGAGGACAGATATGCGTATGTATTCAGGCGTGGAAGTCGAACTTTTTCATCATCACTGAACTTGTAGACATCATTGTTCATTCATCGTCACAATTTGTTAATTAGAACAATAAAATGTTCTATTGTTATTCAAATTGGCTGTCGTCATTAGGTATATTGACGCCAACCCCGGACCTATATATAAAAAAGGTTGGTCGTACTGCTTATACATATAGAACATAGCAAGGTAAGTGATACCTTTCAATGAATCATTTTTGGAAGTTCGTTGTGGTACCTTCATTTAAAAGGAACACTACTGTAGTCGCTACTTTTTTTCGCAGTTTGTAGTGTAGGGCATTACTTTCTTGACAAAGTACTGTCGTGAGTAGTACGATACAAAAAAAAAAAAAAAACAGCAACTTGTATTCTTGGAAACTACTTTTACCGTTAGACTTCGACTTCGCGTGCAGGTCGTTGGGCTACCGAAGCGGTGGTGCCATCCCCTCTGCAGAGGATCAGAATTGTGATGGCATGTCTTCGGATCATCCTCAGGGATGTTTCCTAGACCGTCGCCAATAGCCCATTGTGCAGCTCTAGTGCGACGTAAATTAACAACTAACAACCAACCACCAGAATTTTAAATTAAATATTGATTAAAAAAACGATTCGATGGAAATCCACCTTGTGGACAAAACATTGACACTTTTGCACAATTTACATGTTCAATTGAAAACGAAATAAATATTAAACTACAATTTCGAAAATGTCTGATAATTTCTTTCGGAAGTATCGATTTTACATACTACGGCATCGATTTTAATTTAAAAATCACGTTTAGCAAAATTATCAGTCAGAAAATGTTTAGTGATTTACAGATTTGTTCGGTTTTTATACTTTTTCTAGATTTCAAGAGGGAAAACAAACTTACAGCAATATTTGTTTTAAATATTGTTAACGTTGAAATTTTTAAAACGGGCTCTTCTTACTTTTGAGTTCAATTTTCTCCTATTTAAATACCACCTGCAAATTCACATTTTAGGGAAACCAGATGTTAACAAACACGCAATAAATGTGATTAAATTTATTCAGATAAGTTTCCGGCTATATATTTCTGCTATTTGCAAGATTATACTTAAAAAGCCAAATGGGGCCTCCCTAGCCGGGCGGTATCACCCGCCAAACGCTGTGCGAAGTGTGGAGGTAGCGGGTTCGACTCCCGCCGTGATTCTGAATGTATTCTTCGTGATGTCCTCTGAATTGTTCAAGCTGTCCTTCTACTTGACAAAGGTTTATAAGCTAAAATTGAGCAGACAAGCCTGCAAATGTATGTAATTTTAGTTCCGCAGTGGACTGATCGTTCAGACACGGTTCCCAGCAGATCACCGAAGTCAAGCATCACTGGCTGCGGTCAGTGTGCGGGTGGGTGACCACTTGGATTAGTCTGCGTTGGGACAGAGGGTGTGCGGTATGGGTCCTCGTTAAACTGTTCTACCGTAAAGTACTCGACTTCGCGTGCAGGTCGTCGGACTACCGAAGCGGGGCGCCATCCCCTCTGAAAAGGATCAAAATGGTGATGGCGTGTCTTCGGATCATCCTCAGGGATGTTTCCCAGACCGTCGCCTATAGCCCATTGTGCAGCTCTAGTGCGACGTAAATAAAATACCATACTTTACCTACCTATTCTGTGGCCTTCGGCGAATAACGATTACGGGACAAACTTGGAGGGGTGGTTGAGCACACTAAAACAGGTATTTTTTGTATGGGGATATAAGTGATGTTTAGAAGCACAAATGTAAAGAATCATAGGGTAGAGTGGATGAGTTCATTTTATAGATTACGCGTGATGGATCCTAATCGCCAAATTTATCCAGCTTGGATTTCTTTTTATAAGACTTCCAATGACTCAGAGGACCTTATTGTACAACTATCCATTGTGGTTGCAAGCGTGCGTGAAATGCTTGCTTATTTTCTACTTTTAAGGTGTTTGCTAATTCCTCCAGAGGTGGTACTATTTTTTTTTAACATATAGCGTGATTGTAGAGTCGCAAAGAAATACGTTGCATTTATTTTGTAAATAAACACATTTTTCGCTTCAGCATGTCACTTTAGACCATACCTTTCCATACAAAAAATACATTTATAGTACGCACAACCACCCCTAAGTTTTTCCAAGGATTGTAGTTTGTCCTATAATCCCTGTATAAAAATTGACTTCGTTTGGCAAGACAAGCTTGGCATATACAAAGGTTGTTTTTTTAAGTAAGGATGGTTTGAAAATAAAAAGCAGAAGAAAGTTTTTATGGATCAAATTTATTTTTAGATTCTACATACGTTTTTCTTTTTTTTTTTCCAGCATAGTTGCCACGCCTGTTTAAACACTCATCATACCTTACAACGAGATTCAGAATACCTTCTTCATACAAACATACCCCCTTAAACAAGAGGTCACAGCTGTTTTCACGTAGTCGTCACCATTGCCGCCAAAACGATGTTTGAAATGTCGGAAAAGATAAAAATTGCTCAGCGCAAGGTCTGGGCTGTAAGGAGGAGTGGTCCAAAACTTCCCAACGAAAAGAGTCCAATAAATCTGAGGTATGAGCTGCGGAGAGAGTCATTGTCATGGAATAGCCAAATTCTCCGTCAGCAGGGAAGGGATTTTGGCTCAGTAGACAGGTTTCTTGCAGACTAAAAACGCATCATTGACCACATTTTGTGCATGGTGGGGGATATGTTAAATTGAAACATTTTAAGGACACAAAACTGACAACACAGTTTACCTACACAGCTGCAACTGAGCCCAATTGTTTCCAAGAAACGATGGGACACGTCACAAGCACTCGCTACGACGCCAGTGTCACCTATTAGTGTGCACAACAAAATGCCCCTCACTTAAAAAAAAAACCACCCCCGTATTTATTGTTGGTATGTTAATTGTGCAAAAAAATAAATATAAACAATTTTTCAACACTTTTTTTTATTAGTCCAATAAAAAAACACTTATGTATACTGAAATAATTGAAAATAATTTCTTAATAAACACATCCTTTCTTGTACAACAAACACAGAAGGTAAAAAATGGCATGAAAACTAATGACTAGAGCTTCAATTAATTCTGCTCAGCACTCTCTTCTCAGAAGCACAACTGAAGAACAGTTTCCCCAAAACACTTCACTTCTGCCTTCCTCTATTTACAACAATTTTTTTTTTTATTAATTTTATTCATGTTTTACTTAACAAATGGCATTTTTTTTATTACAAACTGCGTTCACACACATGGAATGCAAAATTCTGTACATACCACAAAAATAATATTAGGACTACAAGTCACACAGATCACAATGAAATGAGAGATGGTTTTTCATGAATTGTAATGAACGATTCAGAGTTGAGACACATAGAACAGCCGGATGAAAAATAGTTCTTCCTGAGAATTTGGGATTTAAAAAAAAAAAAAAGAACAGACACGTTCATTTCCTCCCTCATCACTGGACATGTTTAAACAGGCGAGAACTTTAATGACACTGGCAAGTGCACTTTATACGTTGGTTCCTATGCAATCTTTCAAAATTTCATAAATTTCAGCAAAGGTGGGTCTATCTTCAGCTCTAAAAGAAAAATCATAAAAATTAAAACATAGTTATGAAAAAATATTTAAAATCTATTCTAAAATCAAATGCTAAATTTAAATACAAGTCTATAAATACATAAATTTGCAACGAAAGAAAAAAAAAACATGCCATGTGGAATTTTGGAAATATAAAATTTTCCAGTTTTTCTTAATGGTCAGTTTTAAGAATTGAACGCTAATTTCCAAAGCGAAGTATTTTAACTCAGTAGTTTACGAAGATGTTTTCAAAATTTTTCATTAAAAAAATTAATGTGTTAGGTGGAACTTTAAAAATAAAACTTTCTAGCATTCTTAAAATTTTATACGCAGCTTTAAAAAATGAACATTAATCTTTAAAGTAAAGTATTGGTACAAGGAGAAAAGATTTTTTGTAAATGTCCCATACATGTTAAAAAATGAACAGGTTAAGGGGGATTTTTATCACACTTGATTTTCCAGTTCCCATAACATGTAACAGTTATCTTGAAGAATTGAAAACTATTCTTTTTAATAAACATTTTAATATAGCAGTTTTGAAGAATAAAAAGATGCTTTGTAAATTGTTCCAAACATATAAAAATGCATTGCCTGAGAAATAAACATGTTAAGTGGAATTTTGAAAACACTCTACTTTCCAGTTTTCATAATATACTATAATGATCAGTGGTAAAAATTGAACACTGATTTATTTAAATAAGTACTTGAAATTAGAATTTTTCCATGACATATTATGCTACATAAACTGAGAAATCTAGCTTTAAAATCTATGAAACAACTAAATTGTCAGTTAATTAAATATTTAGCATCCTTCAGAAATTTATACAAAACTGTCTCAAGAATTATTTTTCTATTGAAAAACTGGTGGGTGAAAGACAAAAGAAGCTGATAAGTGGTAGACAGACATAACAGACTTATACATCGAGTCTCATGTAGCAGGTTTGCCACAGTAAAAAATGAACAAAAATAGTTGCCTTTAGTAGCCTCAAGCATGAAAATAGTTGCCTAAAACTATGAAAATAGTTGCCTGAACAGGAACAAAAATTATCAAAAATAGTAGCCAAATAACTAAAATTATAGCTTAATTGTCAAATACTATTATTAGGACTGGGTGATGTCAGGAATTTTAAATCGTAATCCATCGTCAGTTAGACATCACGATATAGTGATGTATCGCAATTTAGCATATGTTCAAAAATTACCTATGGGAAATCTTTAAATCAATCAAAAATAAATAAAAAAGCAATAAATCTAGTACAAAAGAATATATTAATTCTAAACATATCCTACTATGACATCAATATCATTGCTTAATTTTTTCAATTAAATTAATAAAGAAGTCAAAGTAAAAGCAAACCCAAGCATTATTTCATTTTTCTTAAATTAAAAATTATTTAAGATTTATTGGTTTAAAAATAATAATATTGTAACAAATTATTTTACGTACATGCATTAAAAATTAAAAGAAGAAAAAAAAACGAAAGTGAAAAACAAACCAAAGAAATGTTCACTTTAGAAAGAAATTTTTTTATTTTTTATTATTTGTTGAAAAAGAAAACATGCTTTTGAAACATCATTACACCCTTTTTTATTTACTTATTTAAAATAATAAAAAGTAGTATTAACTAATGGTCAAATTCTGTACTTAATAAATGCAAAAATATTTTTACTTGTTTATTGTTATTTTCATTTTTGAAAATAAAATCGACTTAAGATTTATTTGTTTAAAAATGATACTGACTATCGAACAAATTATAAAACAAACAAGTATTGAAAGAATTTTAATAAAAATAAAAAAAAAAATACTTTAAGTACTAATGTTAAATTATTAAAAACGTCAAAACATTATTAAACTTTTTATTTAATTAAAAAAAAAATTTGTTTTAACTAATAGCCAATTTTCTTTAAAACTTTGTTTTCATTTTCTCAAAAATAAAAGCAAATTAAATAAAGGTAAGCTTCATTTTAATTTTTTTATAATTAAAAACTACTGAGCATTTATTGGTTGAAAAACAATAAAATTATTATACTTAACTACATTTAATGCATTTAAAAAAACAAACTTTAACAAAGTTAAATACAAAATACCCCTATTAAATTGAATCGCTTAAAATAAGAAACAATAATTGAAAAATATCAATGATTTGATCTATTGAGTTCAGAACGAAAATTTAAGATAACAGCGATTGTGCAGCAATCGCAAAGTAACAGTAGGTTTACTAAAAATAATTGACAAGAATCGTTAAACCCAGACAGAAAAAAAAATGGTATGAAATAATGCAGAACGAAACGATCGCTGCAAAAGTCTCACTGAAAATAATTTACAAGAAACCCGACAATTATTTCCGACGAAATAAAATGCACAACGATCCCATTGAAAATAATCTTCAAAAAACGCAAAATCCCAAAGACAAAAATGGACATAAAGAAACTATGCATTGCGTTCTATATTACAATGCTGATCCTCGCACGAAACCGGGAGTTCTGATTCAATTCACTCTTCGTCATTCAACATCACAAATCTAACATCATCTTAATAGCAAAATCTCTGCAGCTAGACGAAATCAAAATCGTCTTCGTTAGTGCGGTAACAGCGTTAGCCTAGTAAAGGATCCTTGCATATTAAATCGTTAAACCGCGATTGTAATCTAATTCCGGCGGCTTAAATCAGATTTCTGATGCATTGCCTAAAACAAAAGTCACTACATCGACCTACTGATATCGATGTGCTAAATCGATATTTTGCGATACATCGATTTATCGCCCAGTCCTAACTATGCTCCAATTAAAAAAAGGTTTGTACAAATATAAAAGGTATACATATTAGAAAATAGGTACCTAAATAAAAGTCGACTTACACTAAAATATGAATGTTAATAGAAGGAAAAAACAATTAAAAATAACAAAACTGCCCCTCAGAGAGAACATATAACAAGTATTTTATTAAATCCAATGGAAATTTAAATTTTTGGCTCTTTGGGCATAAATGATTGTATAAAAGTTTGCTTTCTTTTATTAACGTTCTGAAAAGTAACGTACCTTTTTGCGAAAAAACTTCGCCAAGAGTAAAAAAAGTCTCCTAATAGTCGCCTATTCCTGAAAATAGTTGCTTTTTTAGCCTTTTCATTTAAAAAAAGTCGCCATAGTCGCCTAAGGCCGAAAATAGTAGCAAATAGTTGCATTTTAGTAGCCTGTGGCAACCCTGATGTAATGACCACCTTCAATGAATACTTTTAGAATCCAGGTAGAACAAAAACATTTTTAAAATCTGATGAGTCACTGTCGCAAAATGCTATATTCCATACATCAAAACTCATTTGATTGCAAAAAGAAACTCGAAGATATTTCAACCAGTCCTAAATTTCCTCCTCTCAGTTTCCTCTGGGAAACAAACTGGTTTAACTTACTTATTATTGCTATCTTGTGACCCCTATAGTATAGATTATTTGACTTTTAGAATTCTTGGTCAAAAATTAATGACATGTACTTCAAAGTCATTATTATACAGTTAAACCTCTTGGGAGCAATCACTCTCCGTTCCACAGTAAATGGGTCGTTAATGGAGGTGGGTCGTTCTTAGGGGTTACCTACATTGACTTCAAAATGTTATCGAAGATACACGATTTCAATTTTAGTCAGTGTCATTTTCTTCGAGCAACAATGCCACTTGTGCTGGCATCATGAAAACTCGACCAATGAATGAAACTTAGCATCAATAAAAATGACCCCTAGTTATGAGTAAAAACAAATTTACCAATTATGAATGATAGAACTATTTTAAACAAATAAGCAATTAAGTTTTTTGTTTAAGTTAGCATTTAATTTTAGATCAGAAAAATTAGCTTTAAAACGGGAAAAGAAGTTTGTTTGCTTAAAATGCCTAGGAGTTACTTTTTTTTCTAATTTAATTTTAAAAATAAATGATTGTAAGCATCGTCTTTAGTGCCCTAAATAAGGGTGTCGTTTTCTTTCAGAGATCGTCAAAAAGAGCTCTCCAAATAAAAGCCACTCACGTTATTTTGAATTCATTTATTTGCTTCGTTAATATTTCTTGTTATGATAATTTTTTGTGTCTCCTCATTTGATCTTTACCACATTTGGTGCAGAGGTTTGCCCGATCGCTGGGGGAGGTTTTGATGGTCTCTCCTAAAGGTTTTCTTCAACACTAAGTTAATGGAAAAAATTACGTGACTCCCAAAAGTGATCCCATGAATGAATTGTTGACTTACTTGTATTCCCAACACCTGCGCATTAAGTTGTAAGCTGATTCAGGGCAGGATTCTGGCTTCATTAAGCGTTCATTCCGTTCAAACATTTTTAAAATATCTCTGCCAATCATTCCCTGAAATATTATGGTTTAGTAAGTTCTTCAAAGAAATAAGGATTATTAAAAACACCACATACAATCACTCTTTAAGTACTTAAAAGAAATAAAATTTCATTTATTTCAAAAAGTAGATTGAATCACTTTGTAAGTACTTCAAAGATGTTATTAAATTAAAAAAAATCTAATTACTAATAAGTGTACTTAATTCGGTGAGATGATATATATTAAGATATATCTAGCTTACTTAACAAACTAAAATTTTTAAATAATTTAGTTCAACCACAGATCCAATAATAGATACCCTCCAGCATGGCAGAGGGTGCTGTAGATTACCACAGTATCGGCAGAATTATTTTTCCAATCAAATTTAGTAGTGGGTTGCTGTAGATTATCATTGCATCTGCAGATTATTTTTCCAATCAATTTAAAAATAAAAAAAAAACATTTCAACATTTAGAGAATATTTTTCATTGCTTAAAAAAGAAGGCAAAATAACTACTGAGAGGAAAAATAGCAAACCATAATTAACTTAATATAACTGAAATTAATCAATTAATGTCTGTTTTGGTTTCTTAACAAAAATTATTTGCTACATTTATATATCAGCTGATATATAAATGTAGAGAATTTAAAAGCAAAGAAAATTGTTAAAATTCTAAAATTCTTATACTCAAAATTTTTAAATCACAAGTTGCTTGTTGATGCTTTAGTAAGATAGTTATGACTGTATGATATCTTTTCCATTTTTTCAAATCTCAATTAATCCATTCAGTTAAAAATGTAAAAAAATGTTAATTAAAATGAAACATGTTAAATTTTTTGCTTATAATTCTTATCTACTTACATGCCCCAATTTTGCAGTGTGCACATAAGATTAAATCTAATTATTTCAATAATAATCTTTGTTTGTATTAGTGTCATAGACAAATTTGAATTTATGAAGATAGTGTTGCAGATTAACTTTGTTCATTCTGCTACTGGGGATCATAGACAATTAATGTGGTTTCATGCAAAAACAGCTAATATTGATGTCCAACAAATTATTAGGTAATTAACTTGAAAAGTTCTCAGCTTTCAGAGGAGCTCTTTGTAGGACAGGAAAAATTTGAATCAAAATTTTAGTCAAGTAGAGCCACTAAAATTGAGGTTATTGTATGCAGGTTCAATATATATATATATATATATATACATATAATTGCATAAATTTTATACAGGAACATACATGATAAGGCTTTTCTCCATAAGATACAGCTTCCCACAAAGTGACTCCAAAGCTCCACACATCAGATTTACTACTGAATTTGAAGTAATAAATGCACTCAGGGGCATACCACTTAAGAGGCCATTTACCAGCAGTTTCCGCCTGATAAAAACAAAATGTTTCATTATCATCAGGATAAAATGTGATTAAATGATAACATACATCAAATTGTATACAAGAAAAACAGAATTTTTTTTCTTTAGTTGGATGACATTATAAAACGGCCATTATATGAAAACATATTTTGAAATATCAAATAAATAGAAATGCTAATAAATTAATGAATAAATGGAAGAAAGAAAAAAAAACGGACTCAAAATATTGCCTCAAGTATTACAAATAGATTCATCAAAAAGTAACCAATCAAAAGTAGCCACAAACACGAAGAAAAAAATTACTCGTTTTAATTGGTCACATTTTATGAAATTTTTTGTGACTTTTGTAACTGACAGGATAAATTTCATAGTTAATTCATGTTCATAAAAATAGTATGCAAACTTTTTTCTTGCTATTTAAGTGAAAAATAAATAATTTTCAATAAAAAAAAAAATTATTATAAGCATAAACTAAACAAACATATTCCGTAAAAAAAATTCAGGAAAATAGCAGTAAAGATATATAATAGACAACACATACATTTTACTTTATGCTGTTAAATATGACAGATTAAGGGTATCTAAGAGCAACTTCAAGTCATTGTGGGAAACGTTAATTGTCAGTCAATGTAATTGCTATAATGAAATATCGTTAGCTCAATGTTTCAGACAAAAAAATTTTTTTTATTTCAACCTCTTTTCATAAATGTTAAATGCACTTTTTGCTAAAAAAATCTTTTAGTAGATATTTATTTCAGCAAATTGAATTGAAATCGAACATTAAAAAATATGTTTCAAAATTTTCAAAAACTTTTTAAGAAAAAAAAAAGCCAAACTATTAGGTGCCTCAAACCAGAGTAATTAATTTTTGCTGACATTTTCTTGATTTTCCCAGCTTGATAAAACTCTGACTTTTTCCCGCTTGACTTTTTTCTTCGTACTGTATCTACCCCGATAAAACTCATACTAGTATTAGTGTCTATTCTAATGCTTTAGTAATGCTCCCGTCTTCTTAATTTAGTAAAAATTTGGTAAGTTGTAGAGGTAAATAATATATTGGTAGGCAGCTACCTTACTTATGGCGCACAATGGGCTATCGCTGACGGTCTGAGAAACATCCCTAGAGATGATCAAAAGACATGCCCTGGTAGTTTTTATCCTCTGCAGACGGGATGGCTTCCCTGCTTTGGTAGCCCGACCACCTGCATGTGAAGACGAGCACTTTTCCGGCAGAACAGTTTAACGAGGACCGATACCGCACAATCTTGATCCCTGCGAAGGCTGCTCCAAGTGGTCACCCACCCGCTTACTGATTGCAGCCCGTTATGCTAGACATCGTTGTGCTACTGGGATCAGTGTCTTTACGATCAGTCGACTGCAGGACAAATAATATGTTGAAAATACACTTTGCTTAATGATTAGTCATTAATTTCAAGTGATGTCTCAATTGGTTAGTCAAAAATGTAAACTATATTCGTGTAATTTAAGCACATTAAAAACTCTGTAAGGATAAAATGTTGCTTTATAAGGATTGTTATCTTCTGTTAATTTGGTGAAAAAAATATGTAAAATAAAATAGCAAAATAAACATATCTATCAGTTGTTACCATCATATTTTCCATACAACGAATAGCGATTTTAGCGGATTCTAGAGTAGTTTCAAATATTAAAAGTGATAAAAATCCAAGAAACGAAATTTTTTTTTTTTGGAAGAGTCCCCATTTATGAAAACGTCTTCTTAGCACGATTTAGCGAAGATTTCAAAATTTACATTTTAGAATTTAATTCTTACTTTAAATTTTAGATGGCAGTTAAAATGTTATCGGATTATAACTTTCGATTCACGGACGAAGAGATAAATGCCAAATTTTGCGAAAAAATCACATGCCCTGTAGTTTCTAGGCAACATCCTTGCTTTTCTTCACAAAATTTGCGCGAGCTGTAAACACTCATCATGATTTAAAAGAAGAAGAAATGAATAATGAATTTACCCTGTAGTATTCTTTTCCAAGACCTAAAGCTCTTGACATTCCAAAGTCACTAATTTTGACAAAACTTTCATTAACTAAAAGAACATTTCTGGCTGCTAAATCTCGATGAACAAATTGTTTGCTCTCTAAATACTCCATAGCAGATGCAACTTGAAGCATCAATAAAAGAATTTCACAAATGCTGATTTCGCTGAAAAGAAATTTAGAATCATAAAAATGGGTTTATTCTAGTTAATACAAGAAAATATGTGTTTAGTAAAACATTAAGAAACGTTAGAGAAAAAATAAATCGAAAAGTTTTAAAGGGTCATTTTGAAAATAATATTTCTGAATAATAACTTAATAAATTTTATATGTAATGTTATGGTGGCATAATCCATTCTTAGTGAGGCAGAGTCAAGCAGATTGCGGTTCCACAACCATTAATGAGCGTATTAACTGTTTTCATATTATTATAAGAACCTTTTTCTTTTTATTAATACGCATAAAAGTATTTTTTTTGATTGACAGCTATACAAATAAAAAACAGTTATACTAATAAATTAACGGCTAATTTCAAATCTGCGCTAATCATAAAACAATGGAGTTAGATTAAGACAATTAGCTCTATTGCAAAATTAGCCATTTTTCAACCCTACATTTATGAAATTTTATTCCCTAACAGGTGTTCATAGAAATTTTGGTAGATAAAGAGGAAAATAATAACGAAGTATGGACGTTTTTAAAATTGTTTTAATCAGCTCAATGTATTAGTTTCATTAACACGCTAAGCACGGATGTAGAGCAATTTTATTAATATATAAAATAGTTGGGCATTCATTGATGCATGCCATCCTCAGCATGTTAATAAATTATTTTATTATTCTTAAATGTCATGACACAAAATTTTAGTTTTTGTTATGCTTATTTCATAACGGGAACTTCTGGCTTCTACAACTTGCAGTAAGAATAGATAATTCATTGATGCACGCCATCCTCAGCATGCTAATAAATTTAAATATTGTTTTAAATATTTTAAGACAAAATTTTAGTTTTTTTTTTATTATTTTAAAACGGCTACTTCTGGTTTCTACAACTTCAATAAGAATACATAATTTAATGCATTTATATTATTTTCATTATTTATTACCCATATAGGCATTTTTACAATATTCAAGATGATTTGAGACAGATTGTCTCAGGAGATTTCCAGGAAAATTTCAAACTTATAGTATACTTATTTTAATATATCAGCATTAACACAAACTGCTTTTCATACTTAAATTTTAATGCAGCAAAAGATGGGTCAAAAAGGTTAAGTAAATACAATTTTAATAATTTCAGATGATTTGATAATTGTGGATCAAAAATTATCGAATAAAAATTTGATAATTAAATATTTCACCCTCACTCCTCAGGGTGTAATGACTTCTGGTAGACATTTTGTTAATACTTCAACAACAATAAGTTGTAGAGAGATTTTGCCTCACTCTCCATCTGGTTAACTTCTTTCTCTTACATTTGATTATAATTACTGAGTAAAATCTCACAGTTTTGACCTAGTTAGATGGAAGGATGTTAGATAACTGGCAGGAGGGGAGTGCAAAATCTCTCTAATAAAAAATAGTAATGTGTTTTTACCTATGGATTTTCAGGTATTTGCTAAGTGGACCTAATGGAGCAAGCTCCATTACTAACATAAAACAGCTGCTTTCAGATACACCTACAATCATAAAGTTTATGACTTTCAATGGTGGAAAAAAACAATAGTGGCAATCAAATTAAAAACTGTTATATGGGTGGCACAATTTCAAGGTGAAAATTTGAGCAACTTTTAGGTTAACAAATTATGCAAGAAAAACAAACTATTTAAATTTCTTTTTTCTTTTCAAAACACACACACACATATATAAAGATGCTAAACATTAGCAAAACTTTCAAATATTTGTAAAAATGAGCAAAATATAAAATGTTTTTAAAAGCTGCTTGCTCTTACACATAAAAAACTAACATTCTAACATATTATTTTGAATATAAAAAATTCAATTTTAAGGTGCTTCTAAATATTAGATACAAATTAGTAAATAAGAAAATAAGGATTTTTTTATACTATTTTAATTTTAAAATTAAAGTGAGTAACATTTTTAGGAAAAGAAATAAACAATTTCAATTATAAATTAAAAACATGCCAATTTAGCTATTTTTCCATGAAATGGGTTTCTTTTTGAAATAGTTTTATTTAAGATGGGCAAAATTAAGAAGCCTGCTTAAAAAATAGAGAGCTATATCTAATTAACAAAAAATAAGTTTTAGTAAAATATTTATTTACTAGGAGGCCCCGTCCCCTGCTCGCTAACGCTCGCCAACCCCCGAGAATTGCTACGCAATCCTATGTGGTTCACGCCGTGAACCATGGCTCACTGCGCTCGCTCACCAATGAACACAATGTTCTAGCACAAAGACATAATATATTATCATCAAAGACATAGTATTGTACTTATGTAGAAGAATTCTACCAATTCTCTTATTGGCTTTTAAAAAAGTATATTAGCGATTTAGATTGTACATGGTGAAAAAATCAAAACATTAGCTAAATAAGAATTATATTAGCAAAATAAATTATCAAATATTGCTTCACTAATATTCTGCAATTTAAAGCGTGAAAATTCAATGCATAAATAAACGCGGAATATAAAAAGATTCAATGCATTCAATACAAACACTTAAACGTTTTTTAGACGTTTAGGTAGCTCCCAGTAGAAAAATATCAATTCAACAGCGGCCTTTTAAAGCATTCTCACTTCAATTAATTAATTAATTCCTAATTGAGTTTAAATTAAATATTGTCATGTTTTTAGTGCATGAATTTGAATTGAACAACCTGATAATGCTCACTCTGGTTATTGTTATCTGGTTGCTCACTACGTGCTCTTGCGCGCCAAATCCAATCAATTAAAAATGAAAACTGTTGCCAGCGCGAGAAAAGAATTATCATCGGTTTTATTGATACATACATACGTACGTATTAGCGTTTTATATAATATAGATTAGCAAGACAAAAAATAATAAAAATATTCTAAATGAATTCTTAGTAGCAATTAAGCCATTTTTAAAGAATATTTATAAAAAAAAACCCTTGTTTTGAGATACAATGCAGACAATAATAAAAATAATAAGCAAATCAACAATAACAATATGCTTAATTATTTTGGATTATTAACTTACCAATCAATCTCACTATATGTGGATGGTCAAGAGCAATCATTGTTTGAGCTTCTTTCAAAATTTCACTCTATAAAAAGAAAATGAAATACATATAATCTCAATGAAAGCATCAAACAAGAAAATAAATACTTTCTAATCACTAAAAGTGACAAACCAAATGATTTATCAGTCTTATAACAGGGTGCTTAGCCAGATTTTTCAACAAAAAATAATTACCTTTATAAGCACTCAAAAATATTTTTAATCACTCCCCCCCGCCCGAAAAAAAAATCATAATTAGGATCCGTGTAGTAATAAAAATTAATTTTTGTTCTATTGTTTAAAGTTTTTAATTTATAAACATAAAATCAATAAAATTCAAAACATTTTAAAGAAGTTTACATAATCATGATAAAATAAGTAGTCTTTGATAAATAATGCAGATAACATTATGAAAATCACAATTTTTTTGTAATTTAGAAATGCAATCAATACGGTAATGAAAATAATTTCTTTTTAAAAGATAGAAAATGAAGTACTTTTTACAAACCCCGAAATAAAAAAAAAATAAAAACATTTTTAAGGGCTTTTAAAAAATGTATATTAAAAATAAGCACCTTTAAGCACTTTTTAAAAACGCTACGCACCCTCTGTATAAAAAGAGATGCAATTGTTGCTGTTTCTAATGCCACTTGCCAAATATCAGCAAGCCTGCTTGATGAAACCACGCTAATTTAAGCAAACCACTTAAACCATGGTATTTCTTGTCTTCCAGTGGTGCCATCTACAGCCAAGAATATGATTTCAGCCATACACACCACAGCCGTTTTAAAGGGCAGACCCCCTCAAATATCTACAGATCGTAATTTTGACCTACACCAGAGAATAACCAATCAGTACCCCCAGAGGTATTTGTTATCGGAACTTTGAGGACTTTGTTACCTGATAGATTTAATGTGCACTAGATACTATTTATTACACCATCTACAATTCAGCCAGCTGGAATTGAACTGAGACGACCTCTTGGACATGGGCCCAACACCCTATGAAACAGGCTATCTCGGTCTAAGGCTTTTAAAATATTGGTAAGTGGTATAATTAAACATGCAAATTCATGAAATAGCATACGATTGTACCTATTTAGCAAAAAGTTAAAACTAAAATGTTGCAAGAAGTTTCTAGCATATTATTTCTTCTATTATATATTCGTATTTTCACTATGAAATTCGTAAAACTTTCTAAGCCAAATAAAAAAAAATCTCCTCAGCCTTGAATAAAAAAAACGGTAAACTCTTTAAAAAAATATAAATTAATGGATGTTTAATTTCAAGAGAGAAGGGAATGGACCCGTAATTAAACTTTAAAGAGTTGAAACATATTTCTTATTTCATAAACAAAATCAACTTGTTTTGCACAGATAAATTATTAAAATAAAAAATCTCATTTAAGTTAACTCACATTTTGATCACAAAATCAGTTTCAAAACTCAAAACATTGACACTCATATACACTGAAAATTATGTAACATAATAGTTTCAGATAAACAAGCAGGAATTAGAAGTGATCACCATCATTAGACAGCTAATATGTTTCACTACTACAATTAAGATGCACTATGATCTGTTTTCTTTTACATTAACCCAAAAGTAAATCTGATAAAGAAAGATCCCTTTCAAAAATTCCATATTTTATAGAATTGAAGGTTGGTATAAATCTTTTATAAGGTTTAACTGTAAAAAAAATTTTTTTTTAATAGTCAAATGTACAAGTTAAAATAACTTTATTTACTTTTGGATTAGGCACACTATTGCACTTGAGAGTTTTTATTGCAAATTGCACTTCCACAGGACCAGAGGAAAAGACTCCCCTGAAAACATCACAAAAAATGCCAGTACCTAAAGAAAGAAAAAAACATAAGTATTAAAGAAAGATTTCATAAATACATTTATGAATAGAGTTAGTATTTTAGTACTACTACAAAGTGGTATAACATCATACCAGTTTATGGCACAAATTAATAGCAATGAATCACTTATAAAACTGTCATAAGCATCATTAAACAGAAATAGTTATTTGAATATTGTAAGTAGAAGAAGAAGGCAGTTTGTTAGTTCACTTATAGCAGCTTTATTATTTTTATTGACAACAGTCTTTATCTTAAAATATACCTTCTTCTTAAAAATATCTTTTAGTTGTCCCATTTAACTTCTCTTTCTATATCAGTGATTCCCAATTTTTTTTTTTTTTTTTTGGTTATGGAACCTTAAATGATCAATAATCTTTTCGCAGAACCTCGAGACTTAATAAATAAATGAAAATGTTTAATGATTAGAAATTCTACTAATTATTTTTAAAATATTAAATGAATGAATAAAAAATGAAATTTTTTCATTGAATCGCTTTAGCAATACTATTATATCAGAGAGAAATTTCTTAATTTTGTGCAAAAAACTTATCTAATTACAGTACAGAACCCGTTATCGGGAAACCAGAAAACCAAAAAACCGGAACGAAATTCGACACATTTTCCAGCCATTTTTTTAAAAAAAAAAAATAATAATTTTTTTTTCCTCATTAGATTTTAGGATTTTTCTGTCTTTTTTGAAAGATGTTTACCTTACCATCATTTTGGAAATAATCATTAGTGCATTACTTCATCGTTTTTTCTTCTTTTTAAGATTATTTCCAAATATTTTTTTTTCAGTTGGGTTTAACAATAAAAAAAACTGCTTTTTGTAGCGATTCGGAAAACCAAAAAAATCAGTTATCCGGAATAGCGATGGTCCCGATCGTTCTGGATAATCGGTTCCCTATTGTATTTTAATTTAAACATTTTTGTGATTTAAAATCAACTTTTTTAAAATTGATTTATTGTTTGAATGTGAGTGATCTTTCCTCCCCATACCTTGTAATTTATGTCATAAAAATAATTAACACTAATTGAAAAAGAATTTTTTTTTTTTAAACTATACGTCATTTAATAGAAAATTAGAGAAATGGAGATCTTCAAGAAATATTTGTAGTCATTATAAACTAGACAAAAAATTTCACTTTTTGGACTTTGAATCGACAGCTTTCAGACATTAAAATTTCTAATAGTTTATTACCACTTTAAACTAAATCTTTTTAATAACATAAAACAACTTGTTTTCCATTAAAACAAAACTAAAAGTTAACTTTAGTGTTATATACTTGGAACAAAAAAGGGAACAGAAAATAAAAAAAATGTTTTACCAATTTTTTCTTTTAAATCTATTGATTTCTGGTCAAGATTTAAAGGACCTCTTCGACATTGTCTCAATGTGAGATAAGCCAATTCAGATTCCTCATTGGACAGAGTATTCAGATCATTATCACTAATGTCTGAAAAGAGGAAACATAAGAAATAAGTCAATTGATAACAGAAGACATTAGAAACATGAATTGAAACATAAAACATAAGTCAGTTGGAAACAGTAATTAAGTAATAATAAAAACCTGTAGTTTCAGAGAAAACATAAAATGTTACAGAAAGTTAAGATACATTCTTAATTTTTGGAGATACAAAATACAGTAGAGTCCCAATTATCTGAGCTTCCGCTTTAAGCAAGCTATAAAATATTTTAAGTTTTTTTTTGTTCTAATTTATTCTCTATTTTTAAAGCTACCACCGAAAAATATTCTGAATTTTATCTTCCTAAAATGCAGAAAAACGATAATCCAGCAACTTGATCAGATGAAATGATCGTTAATATTGTCAATAATAAAAATTAATCTAGCAAAAATTATGAAGACAGTGACGATGAAAATCAAAATATAAAAATCTCTCATACAGATGGACTAAAAGCTATCGAAAGTGCTATTGAATATATAGAACAAGAGAGAAGACACCAGCATTCCTGTTATCCCCCAAAAAATGGTGAAACATTGCTGCAGAAAAGTGTCAAAGCAATGTCAAAAAAACCAATTAAGGACTTAAAGTAAAAACTCTTCCATTTTCCTAAAGTATGCTCTTTAAGTGTTTTTAAGCAAGCTTTTTAATTATAATGTGAACTGAAAGTGGTGCACTCGTATAAATTTTGTATTTATTAAATACATTACACTTATAACTACTGTTTTTCTTTTCTTTTTATACTCTTGTGTTTAACAGAGTTTTTCTGTTATCCGAACTAGTCGTGGCCCACATTAACTGGGATAATCAGGATTCTACTGTATTTATTTTTCACTTAACACTTATCCTAACACATTAATCAGTAAGCCTTAAATCAAAAATTCTTAATCTTTGTATTATAATTAAATGTTCTTTATTATCAGCGCTAGGATTCGCCTCATCCTGGTTCACACCAGGATTTGTTGCTTCAAATCAGCTTGGTTTAAATCAAGATTCAATTCAACTTATTTTGTGTTTAAAAAATTAACTTAAATTAAAGAAATTTTTAAGAAATCATAAATTAAAATATTTATAAAGCATTTTCAAATGATATAGTTATAATTTTTAACAATTTCATGATTTTAAAATCTACTTTGAAAAAAAATGTACTGCTGTGTCAACAGATTTTAATTAGCATAATTGCATTATTACTTGATTGGTTATAGCATTTTTTTATTGATATCAATGGCACAAGTGACAATTGGTATCTGTCTTTCTCAAAAATTAGCAATATTTCATGTAAAGTAAAAATCAAAAAAAAAAAAAAAAAAAAAAAAAAAAAAAAAAAAAAAAAAAACGTTTGCAAAGAAACCAGATCCAGATAGAAGAGGTTTTTTCAGGTGTGAAATTTTAAGAATTGTTGAAAGCGTGCTTCTTAGTTTTTCTCCAATTAAAAAATGGAAATCTGAGATGGCCTTCTTTCTTTTCAAAGGACATTAAATCATAGGTGTTTTAGAACTTTCAAAAAAAAAAAAAAAAAAAAACATTTAGAATTAAAATGAAGATTTAATTCCATTTCTTTTGATATTTTCATAAAATTGTTACAATCTTATAAATTGCTAGTGTAAAAATACATTATTCAAAACCACATTGAAATTTTTTTTTCTTAAATCGTAAAGTGCAAAAAATATTAAAAATATGAAATTCTAATATGGCATAAAAATAGCTGTTTAAAGAAAGATTCAGATCCCCAATAAAGCATTTTAGGAAGGGAAAAAAATCATAAAATAAATCCAAACAGTAAAAACATTGCAAAAAAAAGACTCTGAAACAGAAGGTAAAATTGAAACTAATATTTTACCTAAATCAATTAAAATACCCTCGGGACAATGAGTTGTAGCATTAGCAGGAGTGGAAGACGGCGGTGATGGAACATCATTGCTAAGCAGACAAATAACATCACTGCTGCCACTAAGAGTAGCATAAATGTTGCTGTCACATGATACTACTGACAGTTCACTTACATCACAAGGTGGTTTACCACCTGAAGAGAGCTTTGTTTGTGTCCTGCTGCTTTCAAAATCACACTGCATGAATGTATCTTGCAATGAGACACCATTTGTTTCATTTTGGAGATCAGGATTGGTGGAATGGAGAGATTCCATTTCAATGAGTGGTGTAGAATCTTGCAGGAGATCAATTTCATCAGCAACAATATCACTGGGAAATATGTCTTCACTGAACGACTCTTGTCCAAACTGAAAAGAATTATTACAATTAAGAGCATTTGAAAATGTACAATATGTGAAATAAAGAAAATAGTGTGTGTGGCTTATTCCTCAAGGTCTAGTTGCAAGCTAGACCATGATGTTCAACTATGTAGCCTTGCAATTTTGAACCCAATCCAGAAGACAAGGGAACTACGGGATCAAGTATTGGGAGAAATTTGCCTTTGACTTTTTATGGAAATAACGCATTTGCATTGCATGGAGAGGAAGACCACGAAAATCTCCCACGGTTAACCTGACGGCAAGGGGAGATCTATCCCAAGATCTGCTAACCACCGAGGATACTTCCTGTCAGCACTGTGGTCGGTGCGAGTCGGATGCGGAATTTGAATCGACGAATAAACATACCTTTTTTCATCGGATTTCTGACCCCCAAATTAGGTTAGCCGTAATTCGGGAAATGTGGTCCTATTAGTTTGGTCAGTACAGCAGCCTCAAGTCAGAACCACTTATTGTTAATTTTACTTTTTGCATATTTTGCCATATCTGGAAAAGTTTTTAAGTAAATTGAAAGATTTTTGCACACAATTATAAAATTTGTTTATCCAAAGATAATTCTACGCAAATTATAACTTTCAGTAAATATTTATTATTTCAAATAATAGATGAAAAATTTCTAATTGTAAATTATAAAATTTTTTACCAAATGTTAAAAATGAATTTTCAACGACAAAATTTGATTGCAATCAGTCAAATAGTACCTGAAAAATCAAATTTTGAAAAAGTCGTATTAAAGTTTATCAGAGTTATTCATTCATTTTTTATTATACCTCAGTGCTTGGCTATTAAAAAATTTATCACGCAAAGCGCCTTTTAGTAAAAAAATGACTTTTGATCAAATAATTGAATTTTCACGTACTAGAACTCAATCTTGATGGTTTAAGGTCTTCATCTTAACTATGCTAATTATTTAGCGTAGATGAAATTTTAAGTTACAATATCAGACACATAATAGTTTGGTCATGAGAATCTCAGAAAGCTTAGATCATGTAATGTTTATATTACATTTTGCATAATTGCCACACCTTGTGAACATTTCAAACAAATCAAAAACTCTTTTCATACAACTATAAAATGATTATTCAAAGATAATTCTATACAAAAAATATTTTTCATTTGCTATGTTTCATTATTTTATTTAATACTAGTCAGAAAAAGTTTTGAAATGTCAGACATAAAAATTTTTACATTATTTCAAAGAATGTAATTTTAAATGGCAAAATACAAAATTTGAGAACAATTAGTCAAATAGTTACTGAGCAATTAAATCTTAATAAATTTGTCAGGGTTGGCAAGATTTTGCCGCAGGTGGAAAAAACCATGGTAAATACCGGTAAAAACCGTCCTGGCAAAAACAGGTTTTTGCCAAGCAAAGTGGCAAAAACCTATATTTTCCAAGATGAGAGGACAAAAACACATTTTTGATACAAAATTATTCCTAAATTGAAATATATACTATGAATATAAATAATTACAAAAAAATTAACAAAACTATTATTCCATAATTAAATGATAATGAATCATTTTAGTAGTTTAAAACATTATTGATTGGAAAATTTGTGATTATTCTCTTTTTTGCAGTGAAATGAACTTATTTTTAAATTAATACAAATATAATTTAAAGCATAAAATATCTATCAACATGTGTAGTTAATTATTGTACAAATAATAATTTTTTATAATAAATAATAGTATCATACAAATAATAATATTTATTTGTAAAAATATTTATTTTAGGATTCTAAAATGAAAAGAGATCAAAAACTTTCAATCTTTTAAAAATTATTACCCTTAGGTATATTAATTATTAATATGTTAAAAAAATAATTTTTTCATGTAATGTATCAAAATTATTATTCCTTATGACTGATTTAAATTTGTTTCAAGTATTTTGTAATAATATTTAATCAGCAATTTAGATAATTTGGTTTTTGCCGGTTTTTACCAGTTTTTGCCGGTTTTTACCAGGTTTTTGCCACTGTCCTGGCAAAAACTCCAACCCTGAAATTTGTATACCTGCACACTTGGAAGTAGACTTTTCCTTAACAATAAAAAAGCGTGGTTGCAAGCTTCCAGCATGGTTGTGAATTGCTTATTCAGTAATTAACTCCATTAAATAAAATAAAAAAGAATTTGTAGAAGGATATATTTTTTAAAGGATTGGAATCAATAAGAAATTTTTGCTTTCCAATGGCAACCAAATAGTTAAAGCAAGTTTAACATTACGTTCATATTTTAAAACTATGTAAAAATCTATAGCTGCTAAAAAAAGCATTATGTAAATTTAGCAAACTTGGAGTACTTACTTCTGAAATTTCCGTTAAGGTGGGTGAGGTGCTACTATCTACAGAGGCACAAGACTCACAACTAGTGTCACTTTCTTGAACAGGGATTTTCTTCCTGGGCTTTGGCACTGGATGACTGTTTAGATGACCGTTTAGAGACGACGCTCTACAGCTTTCATTAATTACAGAAGTAATGCACGAGATGATGGGCTCACAGCCTTCCGAAGTCGAGAGGCGCGTCGGTACGGCGGGTAACTGAGCCTTTACTTTGGAATGTGAAACAACTGATGGAGAAGAGGCACTTCTAATGAATGACTGAGGAATAGGCAGACCGTTTTGAACTGTTTTGTTTGTTACATTCTCTTCTATGCTCGAAGCATTTTCTCCCAAGCTGATTGAACGGCCGGTCGCAGCCAACGCTTCTCGATTGGCGTATACGGGGCCGGTCCTCCTGCTCAGTTTCCTGGCCAGAGATAACCGAGGGGCGGGGACCGGCATTGTCTTGTGTGATCTCTTAGACTCTTCCGATATTATTCTGGATAAACTGTGTACCGTTGCACCATTGCAATTGGAAGTTGCATCATTTACTTTATCTCTTTCGATTTTAGTTTTTCTGTGGCAGGATTCGGGAGTTCCTTTTTTAACTTTCCTGTCGGAAGTCATAGTACCGTCTCCGTAAATGAATAGAGAAAGAAACGCGGGTAAAAAATCGAAGCTTGAAGCTTTTTGTATGTTTCCCTTTTTACCTTCCTTAAAACTAACGTCGCCGACTACAGATGAAAATGAACTCTTTCTCGAACTCGTGGGAGGAGTCGAGGGATGGGTACCGATCAGTTCGGGGGAGATTCGGGCATGCACAGAACGAGAGAGATCACCACTTTCGAGGTTGTCATCACTGAGAGATGGATACAAGCACGAACGTATATTAGAAGTGGATGGATTTGTATTATTTGCATTTTGAGGCAAAGTCTGAGAAGAGAATTGAGGAGCTACGGATGAAAATATCTTAGAAAACAGCTTCCGTTGATTCAGGCTGTTTAAAAAACGACTAGCTTTGGAGGGAGGTGAGCCACCCTCACTGTTTGTAGCCCCTTGGCGGAGTGATGAGGATTTATTACGCTCAAGAGTTCCTCCACCACTTTGATGATGATTACTAGTCCTATCGGTGTTGATGTCTGAGCTTCGAGTTCTAGACTGTGAAGAGGTATTATCACTTGATCTGCGGGGAGGAACAACACAAGGATCTTGAAGAGAACACCATAAACCATCACTGAACAAAGTGTAGTGACTTACGAGCTGAAAAGAGTTTTGGTTTCAGAAAATGTAAAATGTTATTAAACTGATTTTGATAGATACTAATTTTTGTCAATTCACCACAGCAAAGAATTATGCTAATAAATTTTATTTCTCACTATATTTTAAATAGCAACCAAAAAAAAATATCTTTTAAAATTTATTAGCATTAAGGGAAGGTTTTTGTTCATAGAACTGAAAATATAGTATGTTCACTTATGCACCATCATCTTTATTCATTTCGTTTTAACTTTATTCAAAAATGTATAATAATCAACATACATTGGTAATAAGAACGTCAAGTAATTTATAACTGACATATTTATAAATTTGCAGTTAAAACTGATTTTTCAGTATTGATAAACTTGATTGACAGTATTTGACACAAGTATTTCTATCAAAACAGCTTTCAATTACATAGAAATATTTTGAATTGAATATAAAACATTTTCAGAAATTTGCATATTAGCAAAAGAGCAAGAGAGTATATCAATCAACTGAGATAATAATGAGTACATGAAGCTGGTTTCAAATTCATAGCAAAGCAAAAATGAAATATATTTACAGCCATGATGCTGGGGAATCTTTGACCATCTTGAATAGCAAATTCTCCTGATGGCAAAACATCGATTTTATAGTGTTTGATACGACCAGAGTGACTCAGACAAAGAGCATAACTACTGTCGTCACGTTCTCGAACTCTGAAATGAAATTTTGATTAAAAGTTGACACTAATTAAACATAAAATAATTTTTTAAAAAAATAATCCAACAGAAAAATACTTACAAAAATTTTCCATCTTTATGACCGCTGTCCTCAATAGCCTGTTCGGCCTCGACTCTCGACAAAATACCGTGGAACCAGGGTTGTATTTCATGCAAGGTTTTAGTGATAAGAAGTTTTATATCACTATAGCTCTCTGTTAAACTAGTATCAAGCTTATCTTCCTGTAAATAAATGAATGGAAAATAAATAAGGTAAACTAGTTCGACGCAAGCAAAATAAGCGGCAGACTATGAGGAGAAGCTCGCTCCAATGAAAAAGGGGAAAGTTGCATTTTATTACAACATAATATAGCTTTACAAAGTTTGTCCAGTATAGCAAATGATATAGTTTCTTTCCACAGAAAGAGAAACCAGTCTTTCTGTTTACAAACTCTACTTACCTCCATATGTTATAAATGGCAAATCTATCATTAAGTAATACTGTTTTCTCCTATTAACTAATTATTTTAAAAGTATTTACGTTTTTTTATGCGTGAAAGAGGCTTGTAGAGGAGAAATAAATATCTTTGAGTTACGTAGATATTAGATAATCAGGATCCTATTTGTTTCCAGTAGTAGTCTAACACTAAATAGTTGAGGTCATTTTGGTGAATACCGGCATTATAATAAAAAGTTAACTAGAAACAACGAATAGATGGATACGGAAAAAAAGAAAGAAATTTTGGTGTATATGTTTGCTGAAAATGAATTTAAAAAAGAAAAAACCTATAAATATTGAAAATTATAATCAAAGGAACATAATTCTTTATTTAAGAAATTAGTTGTTTTATTTTGAATTGAAAGGCTCAATGAGAAATACATATTTTTTAAAAATTCATGTTATTTTCATAATTTATTCAATGCATTATTATTGAAATTTTTAATTTTTGCTATTTTTTCCACTGTCATTTTACACAAATAATTTCAGGTAAACAACCGAAATTAAATCAATGATGGACAATTGATTTGAAATAATATAAGCATTAATGGATAGGGAAAAAAACTTAAGCCCTCGGAATCCTTCTACAAAACTCCAGGGGATCTGCGGAACACCTTTTGGGAATCGCTAGCCAAAGTAAATGCAGTTAAATTTTATCAGATTCAAAATGGAAATGATGTACTTACGTCGATTCCCCATTCCTTGGCTTTTCTGAGTATTGCTTTTCGAATGACCTCTTCCGTGACACCCCAGTGTGTCAATGGTAGAACAGAGTCTAAGGATTTATTACAAGGCAATGTTGGTTTACAGGCCAAGCCCTCAACACCTTGAACTAATTCTACGGGACCTGCAAATTTTTGTCTTGGTACACCACACAGCCCAACCTCACCACTGCTAAGTTTCTTGATTCGATAATGAAGAACACTACAACAAAAAATATATGTCATTAGCTTTATTTTGCAAATACACCTCACGTCACTTACATCTGCCCCATAAACGGGCTGAGACGCACGTCAAAGCTCGTTTACAGGGTGACCCCATTCATACATCCGCGAATTGTAATTTTGATCTGAACCAGAGAACGATCAACATTCAATACAGCACTCCCAGAGATATAATGTGTCACGAGAACAGGGAGGACTTTGTGACTCGACAGCTTTCATGCACAGCAGTCACCATTTGCTATGCGGGGAGCCTTCAACCAGCACTGATCAAACTCACCATCTCTTAGGCATAGGCCTAACACCGTACCAATAGGCTATCCTGACCTATTTTTATATATATTTCTGATAATGTTTACAAAACATTCGGGAATTCCACAGTACTTCAACAGCTTCCAGAGTATAATTTATTATAACCATCCATAATTATTGAAAGTAACTGATCGTGGCTATAATACTAATTCCCACAACATAATAAATATAGTTGGTATTGACAAAATATTAGAATTTCACAAAACATTTCAACACAAGTTACAATAATCCATTAAGAATTATTTAAATAAAAAAATAGGTACAGTAAAAGAAAGGTACAATAAATGGTTACCTTTTTTGATAACAGAGTGAGAGTACATAATCTGAATTGCTTTCTCTCAATAGATACATGCCATCTCGACAGCCCCGATCCCAGAGAATCCATTCTGCTGTCTCCCTGGATATACTGCCATAATAATATAGCATAGATTCAACAGGTACAGGCAGTACCGTGACTTCAATTGTGGAACTTTCCGTCATGTTGGTCACATCCTTGCAACAAAAACCAAGCAGGGAGGCCAAGCGAGATACTGCATTATACCCTGTTTTAACCCTAAAATAAAAAACATCCTCAGATTTTAGAAAACTTTTGAGTTTAAGTTCAATATAATTTTAAAATGTTGAGACAGTGATAGAGTTAACAATGAGAAAAATATTTTTGTTTATAATTTACGTTTTGTTATAGGAGCATATAAAGATCAGAGAATAGTAGAATAAAGTTTGCATAGAGCAAAGGAACAACCTAAATAATTTTTTATCTAATAATCCGATTTACAAGTACCAGAACTCAATATTAATGGTTCAAATAAGCTAATTAATTAGTACATATGATATCCTAAGTTTCCAATCAGACATAACAACGCACTTTCTCTGACATGCCTTATTTTTGACGGACTCAGATTTCTAATTGTAAAAATATGGATATTGTTGCAGTCCGGCAAATCAAGCGGCAAATTGTCACTACACCTGCAGAATCATCTCAGATTCTTTTTAAGTAAACAACAAATGGAAAGAAAAAACTGCTAGCAAAAAAACTGTAAGTAAAAAGTAAAGACGAAACAAAAAAAGACAAGATTTTTCAGTTTTTAATTGTGAAAAATAAGAAAAAGATTTCTGTTTCGTTTTTTTAAACGAAAAAAAAACTATACTAAACAAAAGACATTTAATGTTCATTTTTCAGATTATTGTTTTATGTGTCTGCAAAATACCTGTGAAGATAAAGTTATAAATTTCCTTTAAATAATTTTTTTTTAAAAATTTAATCAACACAAATCGGAACACCATAAATTACAATTCTGTCAATTTCTTCCTTTAAAATGAAAAGATTTTATTTTAATATTCCATTAAATTCCTTTCTTATTTCTTTATTGGGTATAGCATAAGCATCTTGTTAGAGCGATAGTATAAAATTCAAATTAAATATAAACGACGAAACGTTTTTGTGCATAACCTTGCTATACTATTTAATATTTGCAAACGTATGGGACTAAGTTTCCCAGATAGCGGCTAAACCCAATATTAGGAGAGCGAGGAACTTAAATTCACCGTTAAAAGATGTGTTTATTAGGGCGTATCGAAAAAATCGAAATTTCTTAGATCTTTTTGCGGTAGTGGGGAAAAGATGTGAACACCCATCATTAAAAATTGTGCGGAATATCAAAACTCTGGGTCAATATCTTCTGTCGCCTCAATGGGCCGAAAATTAGACTAAAAATCATTATAATAAAAAAAATAATAAACAAACCCTTATTTCGTTTATCGGTTTGGGATAGTGTTTACAAGTTGCTATTCTGTAACAAATACAACCATAAAAAATTTTAGAATAATATTTTACTATCTTCGGCTGCCTCATCGCCTTAAAATTTTAGAAAATAAAGGCAAAATTTTAAGTAAATAAACTTTACATTTACTTCATTTTATTGGGAAGCGAGACTTTATTTTGCCTCTTAAACATACGAATGACAAAAGCATTACTGTTTGTAATAATTGTTTGTCTCCAATTTTGACATATGTTTTCTGGACTCTAGTGTCGCTTTAATCAATCTATCCTTGCTCAGCGGCCCAACTGTTTTTCCCGAAGCTGCAGTAACTAGTTTCACAATCCGCTCCACTGCTTGTGTGTGTGAAGGAAATTTAATAAAATCCCAGCAGTCCATTGGCATACCGTCCTTTATCATCTTCAGAAGTTCTTTAGAACTAATCTCTCTGAGAACGGGAGGCGATGTCACATAACAAGCTTGCCAGTCAATGAGATCTACATAGTCTGCTGCTTCAAAGTTAAGAGCAGGAATGACGAATCTGCGAACACAATTTCCTTCTGTGCTAACTTCCCTTGCCTTAATAATCCACCGAGCTGCAAGGGTCCTAATATGACACCTCTCATCCGTTAACATGGCCAAAAGCATGTTTTTTGGATCTTCAAAGTAAGCGTTGCGAGAAATAATTGGTTCGATTACGTCACGATACTTTTTAGGCAAGTAGCGAGAGGAATAGATGAAATGTCACAGGTGTCTAGTACCATCTTTAATGGAATGATGAATCTTTATTCGGAACCATGAGGGTGCGTAGACTCTTGGAATGAATACAACTAAAGTTAGCAACTCGTTTGAGGGGTCTAATGTAGATATATATAACCTCAGTATTCGATTAGCAGTTGTTAGCCAGCGAGCCAAATTCAATGCTCCTGGTTCCCGGTTAGCTATATCTGAACAACAAACACCAGAACTAACGGCGGTGCAAATGTTTAATAAGTATTTCTAACCTGAACTGAGAGTGGTGGGATCAATATCTGGCATCTCGCATTCGATGCTATTAAAAGTAACAATTGAAAGTTTTTCGCATCCTTTGAGGTTCCGTCCAATGTCTCCTGTGTAAGATGTGGGGCCAGATGACTTGCCGTCAATAGACTCAAATAGGTGTCGTAATGGCAACTCATTGAAATGAAGTAAGCATATAATCCATTGTAATGGTCTCTGAAGTTTCCATTCAAGCCTGCAAATTACACCATCAAACACTCCTGTGTTCACTACAGTGCCGTCACATCCGAGAACAGAAAGGTTACTAAAATCGTCCAATAAATCACCTGTTACATATTCGTAAATGCTATTAGATATATGAAGACTAGATCCACTTACAGGCGTAACATGTCCCATGTACGTAGAATCAGGCTCCGATAGAATACAGTAATGAGCTTTTACAATTGTTCTTTGGAACTGCTTGCCTTCGTGTGCTTCTGATGTTAAAGTTTTGTCATGTCGTTCATCAAAATAAATGCCATATATAGTGGAATGATTTTCCTTTGATTTTGAGACAATTTGTTTCTTGGGTTCAAAATAAGGTTATTCTACTTTTTTTGGCAGAGCGCAAAATCCCGTCTGTCTCGATTGTGCAGTGTGCAAGCAGTAAATGCGTATACAGTACCAAAATGCGTCGAAATTTCCAAAATTAGATGCCAATGAGGCGGCAGAAGATATTAATTTGTAATTCTAAAAATTTTTATAGTTGTTGTTTTTAAAATATTGTATCTTTTAAGTGCTACCTCAAACCGATCAACGAAATCTGTGGTTAGGTAATAATTTTTGTACTTTAATCATTATTAGTCCAATTTTTGGAGCTTTAGGCCCATTGAGGCAACAGAAGATATCATCCCAGAGTTTTAAGATTTCGCTCATTTTTTAATAATAGGAATTCACATCTTTTCCGCACTACCGCAAAAAGATTTAAGAAATTTCGATTTTTTCGATACGCCCTAGTGTTTATCCAGATAAATTTCTTTATTTAAAATATAGTCTGCTTCAAAGAATTATCATATTTGAGATCACCTCTTTGAACCATTAAGAATGAGTCCCAGTACATTTAAATTCGATCATTAGATCCAAATTCAGGGCATTCCCTTTTCTTCTTTTTTGTTCATTGTACATAAAAACTATTTTTTTAAAGGCAGTTTCAATCATCTACAGCTTTATTTGATTAAGTAACTAACCTTCGTAACCTGATTTTTCTGAAATAGCTGGAGCAACAGTTGTAACCTAAACTCTTTATTTCTTGCTTTAAAAGTATTTAATATATAAGGACAAAGATTTTTTTTATTTTTTTGTGAAATTATATTTGTTTTGTCGTCAGAATGAGTCTCTCAACATTATATAACATATTACCAGGGTGAGTAGTCAAACCTTTCAATAAAAAATAAGCACCTTTTAAATACTTTTTAAGCACTCAAAAAATATTTGTAAGCACTATATACATTAACAAAATACAAAATAATTTTCAAAGACTTTACAAGATCATGATAGAATAAATAGTTTCTGACAAAGAACTCTTTTCTTAATTATATGAGCCATTATAGAATAACTAGTGGATTATATTAGCCATTATAGAATAACTAGTTTCTGACAAAGAACTCTTTTCTTGATTATATTAGCAATCATAAAATGATCGAGAGATTTTTCGGTTCGATATCAGAGGGTGGCAAATTAAGCCTGAAATTCAGAATATCTTGCAAAATGCACACGAGACTGCAGTAATTTCACCGAACCCAGCCATACCAGCTCAGTAGGCGTACATGCAGACCCGCAAGTATTTCATCTAACATACGTAAAATGATTGGCAGTTTATACACTACGGACCGACGGTACGCTGAAGTGGATTGAGGTTGAATGAATTGCAAAAATGTTAAATAGAACAATGTGAAAAACACACTTTTGCATAATACATGACGAAAATCGACACGGTAAAGAAAAATCTCATTTTCGAAAAAGGAAAATTAAGCACTTTTAAAAAACACCCAATGAAAAACGCACTTTTAAAAAACGCTACCAACATGATTTCTCATAAGCCAAAGATATGTTTAAAAAAAAAAAAAAAACAGACTTAGGATGCAATGGATGTACTAGTCGTTTCCAAAAAGGTTAATTCAGTCAGTACATTTAAAATACAATGAAGGTTTTAAAAAAAATTTAAACCATTTTTGCAAAAGCCTAATATAGGCCAGGGGTCACAGTTTCGTGAACAAGCATCAGTGCCGCTTTTACTTCCCAGACAGGCTGGTACCGATCTAAAGCTGGGTGGGCTTTAGGACGCCATTGAATCCTAGTTATTCCCAATAACTCAGAGTGCCTTTTATCACTGAACCACTGCAGCTCAAGTACAGATAAAACAATGACAGATTAAAGTTTCAACATATTATTAAATAAGTTATATGTGTATACATAATTTATTTATATTAAAAAAAAATAGTACAATTTGGGATTGTAACATCAGAAAAGATATTAAAAGACATCTCACAAATGCATTCAATAATGCTATTTTATCTTATTTGAAATACATTTAATTTCTGAGCAACAAAAATAAAAGATTTAAGGGGAATACCACTGCAAGATTATCAAAATTAAAGTTTTTCTTAAACTCATTGCATTTACATTAATAAACTAACAATAATATTTTTACTGACCTTAATAGGACCCCAATTATGTATTTTAAGATTTACCTATTCTGTTTTAGAATATTTTTCATATTCTAAAACAGAATGTTTTGTGGGACTAGGCTATGTCAACCGTCCTCTATTATAAGATACCTCCTAACACATCTCATACTAGTGAATTGAAGTTCAATAATTGTAGTGTTAGCTACGCTACATTACTTCCTCACCAGAATTTAATCTGTGATAAAATTCGTTGAATGGATACCTCTCGTTAATTCAACACCATTTTGAGAGAAGCTGTGAGAGCCATATTAAGATCGCGGTTGTGGGCATAGCCACTGTGTTGCTATTAACAATCAAGTGTGCGCAGGCGCCCATTGTGTGTGATAGAAACTTAATAGCAACACTGAGAGGAGGACAATGGTGCAGCCACCAATAGCAAGTCAACTGTGGACCGTCTATCGAACTAGGTGTGTTCGAATCGAAGTGGGCGTTTCAGTTGAGCTAGACACGTACGGATCACATCCGGTTGATCCCCAATGTGGGTGTAGCTATCAACGTCTAAAGATACCTCCAGATAGAATAGAATGTCCAGGTAACTGGAACTGAATAATTATAATGGTAGCTATGCTACAAATTTGAATTATCTGCTCATTGAAGGTTTGAAAAAGTGATTTCAACCGGCAAAAGTACAAATGTGAATGTAAGTGGAAGAACTGTTATTTCAGTTACACAACAAAGAGCACTATTTAACGTAACTTAACACATTGTGTGGCATCAACGAATGTCTCAGCTCATAAATAGAATAAGAAGGTTTGACTTTATTATGTGTTACATTAAAATGTTAAACACATTTAAAATCCACCATCTGATTGAACTAGTTAGATTCAAAAAATGTACTCCGCACCAATCATTAAGCATGCTATGTGAATTGCAATGAATCTTTTTTACTTTTTGTTAAGGTGAAGACTAAAATTCAATATGATTCATATATTATCAAGTTAACTAGTACAAAAAGGAAATAGATTTGGCCACTAAGCATTTATAACATGGAAAATCCAAATCACACGCAGAGTGCTAATTGATAAATCTTTAATTTGCCCACTACATTTTTTTTTAATAATAAAAAAAAAAACATGGAGAATCACGGAGTGTATTATCAAGTCTTATATTTAATAAACTGAGATAATTTTTTTTTGTAAAAAATAACTTCAAAAAAAAACAAAAAAAAACGATGTATTGTTGTTTCTTATGCCCCTGGCCAATACCAGCAAGCCCGCTTGGTGAAACCAAGTGAATTTAAGGCAGAAGGAGCGTTTATTTTTCAGTGAAGCCTTTTACGGCCAAGAATACAGCTTCAGTCACAGACACGTCACATCCCGTTTTAAAGGGCAGATTCATTCATACAGCCATTCATTCATCCACACATCACACAATAGCCATTCATTCATCCCAGATACTGATTTGTTTGGAAACATGGAGGTCTTTGCGACCCAACAGATTTAACATGCACTAGGCACCATTTACTAAGCAGAGAGTGGGGATGGCTACCAACTAGGCTATCCCGACCTCAAAACTGCATGTAATGGAATATACCATAAATGCCTTTGCTAAACTTTTCAATGAATTGGATGAAAATTGAAGATATTACGCTATTAACACATAAAGCATACTCTTTAAAAAGTCTCCGTTTGACATGTTTATTTTATTGACCACACTTATTTAAGTTTTATAGAGCTTTACATGCATAGTTGTTATTTTATTATTAAACTAGCTGTCTACGATTACCAGTTGGTTCCTCGTTGTCTTTTACGAATTGTTTCTGCTCTCCTCGACATCACAGCTCAGAGTCCTCAGCACTAGTATTTTAAGCACAAATCGGATGGCCGTAAATCTTTCTTTGACTCGCCTGGGGTGGAGAGTTGGCTCACCCACACAAACTCCCCATTTCTCGGATCCACAGTCATCTAACTGCATAAATTCACCTCTTCGAGGTTTAATGGCACAAAAGCCAGGCAATGATAAACTGCGCTAAATGCTCGATAATCTGAGGAAACATGTTATTAAACATAACTGTCCAATTATCTGGATTACCCCCAAATAACTAAAGATATAAAAATAAAGCTTTTTCAGTTTTTTACATGCCTCATAAAAATAAATCTAAATTTGGAACTTCTGTCGAGGTGAAAACGTGATCACTGTCAATTTAGTGTTAATTATGCTCCATTCACCCCAGTAATTATCAAAAAAAACACTTTTTTTTTGCTGTTATTTATCTCACAAAGAATACGTGAACTAAATTTGAGACTTGTATCTGGGTGGAAACAAGTTATTTAGCATTACTGTTGAAGGGTGATAAAAAGGTCGCTTCCTAACCAAAAATGGCATTTTTACGTTCTCTTAACACCGTAAATCAAAATGTGTAATATTACATAATAACTGAATTTGATCCTCAACAATTTTTAAATTACTTGATAATTACAAAATATCAAAATGAAACTTTATTTTCTCTAATTATCTCATAAAGAGCACACATTCTAAATTTTTATCTTTCTTAGTCCGTAGCAGAATTAGTGACGAATGACTTTGAATTTTATAAATACAGATTTAATTAGAAAATTAATTCTTCAGGCAATCGCAGTGGTCTTCCCCTTATAACTGTAAAATTCACACTAGAAATACTTATCAAAAATGAGTAAAAGAATTAGCAATATAAAATTGTTTTTTTTTCTCATTCAAAAGCTACATAACTGATAATGAGAAGAAAAATTCAGGCAAAGCTAAGAGCATTGTGTAATTCATTGAAGCATCTGATTGAAATAAAATAAAAAATAAAAGCAAAACAGATGAAAAAGCAGAGAGTAAAGAAGAAGCTTGAAAGTAAATAACTAAGCTAAAAGTGAAGTTAATGTTTTTCTCTTTCTCTTAAAAAAAAAACTTACATTTTTAATGTTTTGGCTTACAAAACTTTCAGCAAATTCCTGTTCTGGTCCATAAAGTGCCGTTTTCTAAAGAATGTCATATAATATTTAAGTGCAGTGAAAATTGTTAAAACATAATAAACAAAATAAAAAAGCTTTAAAATAAAACAAAATAAACAATAAATACAATGCATAATAACAAAGAAAATACTTATAAATCAAATTTGTAAAATACATAAAAATGAAGACTATTTAACTTAATATGTACAATACCCAGTGATTCTTGCATTTATTTTATGAATTACATCAACAAAAGATATTTTTTTTCAAAGCTTTACTGACATCCATGAAAAGTCATATAGTTTTTTTTTAAATTCTTAAAATATGTAAACTTTATCTTAAACCAAAAAGTAGTACTGACATACATTTGTAGAAATGACAACTAAAATATATTTACTCAACCCTTTCGACCCGAATGGGATATATAAGTCCAAAAAAGATTAAACTTTATTCCCTAATGGATAAACATATTCCAATTTTGAACGGTGTTTTTATGTTTTCACGGTTCTTTAGGCATTAGGGAATAAAAATACGACTAAAGGAACTTGGCAACACTCTCATATTCAAAATGGAGGTCTTCTGTTTACGAGCACTCCAGTCAATTTAGTTTTAATTTACATATTTTTTTTAGGTAAGTTCAACTATATTTTTGTTATATTTTGAAAAAAAATAGTTGCTTGTTCTTATTGAGTACTTATTAATAATTGTACCTATTTAAGTATCAGAAATTTTGACACAATTTGTTTTGTGGGATAAAGTGTCCTAATTGTACTTACCAGTGGGACAATATATCCCATTATTGATAAAAAAATTAAAGGACAAAATTTCGGTTTTTGTTTTGATTATTTTATAACGGCAACTTTGGGTATCTATAACTAGCGGTAAGAATAAATAATTCGATGCATTTATATTATTTATTTCCATGCAATATATAGATATTTTTAGAATATTCAAGACAATTGGGACATATTGTCCCAGGAGATTTCGGGGAAAAGTGGAAAACTTTAAACTTATAGTATGCTTATTTCAATATGTTAGCATTAACGTAAACTCCTTTTTATATTTAAATTTCAATGCTGCAAAAGTCGGGTCAAAAGGGTTAATGTATCAAAAATATTTCAAAAAAATATACCTAAGCTTTCTCCATCCACCTATTTTTCTTTTTGAAGCATTTTTGGGCTTGACTTGAATACTAAACAACAAGAAGTTGTAGAAATGCATTACCCTGGAACAAAAAATATATAATTTAATGTTAAAAAAATGAAATTTCAATATTCAAAAAAGGTATTTTTTCTTCCTTCTAAACTAAACATAAAAAGTTATATTAGCAAAGAAAAAATCTATGTAATCTTTGAACAGTTTGTGGTGTAATTATCACTATGTAATTATCGCTTAAACATCAATTCACAAGTATATAAGACATGCTAACTCATTTCAATCTTGGGTACCTTTTATTTTATTATATAACCATCATTGAACTGCCAACCCAAATTTTTGGGTTTATGACTGCTAATGTTCAACTCCGTAGCCCTGTCATTTTGAGCCCAATCCAGAAGAAAAGGGAACTCCTGGATCAAGAATTGGAAGAAATTTGCCTTAGTGGAAGATTTTTTAAAGGAACTAACCAGCATTTGGGTTACATGGAAAGGAAAACCACAAAAACCTCCAACGGTTAGCCAGACGGCAAGGGGACACTAACCCATGATCCGTCTACCCGGGGTGCCTTTCGATAGATGAAGTTCGACATAGTCGAAAGCTCTTTCCCCACATCGGTGACCCAGACGGGATATAAACTTGTCTTCATCGAAAGGAACGCCCGCTTCGATCGACTGTTCATGTTGAACAGTTGACTTGCTATTTGTGACCACGTCATCCTCTTCCCCAAACTGTTGCCTCTCAGTCTCATTTATACACAACAGGATTCTGCACACACTCAACTGCTAATTGCAACACAAGAGAGACCACGCACGCAGTCATGAATTTAATACAGCTCTCACGACAACTCGGTAAACTTAATACTCTCACCACTTCATCAAATTCAATCCTTGCTATAATTCTTGTGGGGGAGAATTGTGGCGTAACTACCACTATGATAGTTAAACATCAATTCACTAGTACATAAGACATGCTAACTCAATTCAATCTTGGGGCACTTTTTGATAGATGAAGGTTGACACGGACTTTCCCCGCAAGTTGAATTGACACCCTTTAAAGACAATAGCAAAAACATTTTCAGTTGTTTTTTTCAATAATTATTATTAGTGTTTAAAAAGTCACTTCACTTTCATTTTATTTAAGTCAAAATTGAGTTGTGCGTGTGTGTGACAATAGTCTGGGAGGCATCCTCGAGGACAATCCGAAGTCGAGTAATCATAATTTTGAAGTTTTCCGAAGAGGATGGCTCCCCCTGCTTCGGGAGTCTAAAGACCTGCAAGCAAAATCGAGCACATTACAGTACAACAATTAAATGATTACTGATACTGCACACCCTTACCCTCTAAGCTGACTGATTAAAATGATCATCTACCCACTCACTGACTACTGCCAGTTATGCATAAATTTGGTGATCTACTGGGAACCATGTCTCACAATCAAGACCACTAAGGAATGCGCTATTCCATAAGCTATGAGTCATTAATTTGCATAATGAGAGATAAATAAAATCATCTAAATTGATTGTAATCGAAAGAAAATTGCTGCATGTATCAATCACTTGGTTCATTAAGAATTAATTGCTTAGTTGGTAATTATGTTTTAAAGAATAGAGCAAATTTATGGACATTACAATAATTTTTATTTATTAAATATTTCAAATTCTTTTACATAAAATATATCAGTTTAAAGTTTTATTTTTTTTTTTGTTGCTAAATTTGCACGGTAAGAGAATATGCTTTCAAAGAAAATAAAGAACATTTTATAACCGTCAAACCTCTCTATCGTTCTTGCACCTTCCCATATATATCGTATTGTTTTAAGGGTCCCATCACAAATGTTATTTTTATAATGTTAATATTTGAAATTAGCTAATTCCCACATCCATCATTCAAATATTCTGCCAACATTAAAAAAATACTAAAGTTTGTTCTGAAAGAAAAAGAATACAGTTATTCCAGATGCTAATAATGAAGAAGATGTGGATTTCTTACAGTTTGGGTAAAACACCTCAAACAACAGGTTTGATTTATATGCACCAGTTGATAAAAAAGTTTAAACTTTTGACGTTGTGGGTTCAAGAAATGGTTGCAGAAGCTGATGAAGACTAAACTTAACACAACCAATTATGGCAAACATTTGTATAAGCCCTTGAACCCTTTAAAAAAATAGGGAACTTTTAGTATTCATATGAACTTTCATAAAATGAACAGCAATCTGTAACAAATATCAAAAATTTACTGCTTGTGCTGAGTAGAAAGAGAAACCAAAAATTACCAAATACTTTAAAGAAATAAATATATTTATCTAGCCTTCTTTCGCATTGTAAATATTTTTGAAGAATGTACATAATTTTTTCAATTAATATTTTTTATACTTAGTGTAAATTTATTAATTTTCATACTTTTCTAGTCATTATTATTTGATATTTTTAGTTTAGATTCATTGTTTTCTCACATCGATAGTTCGTAATGAATAGTCCCTCGCAAAATGTTTCATCGAGGTTCTACTGTTTTTATCCTAAAAGTGATTGAAAATATGAAAAGAATCCTTTTGTATGGTCATAAGATAAATTACTCTTTAACTGAAAAAATAATTTTTAAAATGTATTCTGACCTGATACTTCTATAAATTTTAATGCCGAATTTCCCAAAGTAATTAAAATGGTATTTAACATCATTTTTTTTTATTTTTAAGCACTACTTTTAATACAAGTAACCTGTATATAAGTTTCATTAAAAAAAAACATTCATATATTAATTAATAAAAAGGAATAAAATATTAATTAAATAAGTAATAATTATATAAATATAATAGTGAAATATGAATTAAAAAAAATCAATAAATGCTTAACTAGTATATTAACTTACATTACTCATAGGAATTCAGTTGAAATCTTAGGATTCCTGCATTTTCCATGATACATGAACCCTGCAAAAAGAAAGAAAATATTCTGAGATGAATACCTTATTCATAGATAACAAGTTGAATTGAAGCTTAAGCGCTGGTACAACAATTTTTTAACAATAGCATGTTAAGCATAAAAGCAACATGCAGCACACACATACTTGAATATAATAAATGTAATTTATCTTAGAATGGTGATTCCTTCAAAACTTGGTGAAATAATTGAAAAACCATGACAAATATATTTTATTTTATAACCGGCGTTGAACAGCCGACCCAATTTCGGGTTTGCGACTACTAACGTTCAACTCTGTAGTCTTGTCATTTAGAACACAATCCAGAAGACAAGGGCACTCTTGGATCAAGTACCTGTTGAGAGAAATTTGTTTTTGTGAAGATCTTTTTGATGGCACTAACCCGCATTTGCATTACATGGACAGAAAAACCATGAAAGCCTCACACGGTTAGTCTGATGGCAAGGGGCCTCTAACACATGACCCATCTAACCTGAGAATATTTTATGTCAGCACCGTGGTCTGTGCAAGCCGGATGCGGAATTCATATCGATCAGCCATTTCCGGGATTCGAACATGGTTCACCTCATTGGAGGGCAAACGCTCTATCCCCTGAGCCACCGCGGCTCACGATACACATAAAGTTAAGTAGGTGTAACAACTACAACAAGATTCCATACTGAGAAAACGCTAGAATAATTGCCAAGTTTTGGTGATTTCTGATAAGTAGTCCACCATAAACTTCTGTGAGCAAAACAAACTACAATGTTAGCAGACATCCTGTTAAATTTTTTGTTAAATCAAAGAAAAAAAATTTAAAGTTGTGGGGCCTGCAAATGATACTGGGGATATTCAACAGAGGTGCTTTTTCCAGGAGTATCATGAATTTGGTGTCCCTCCACTGAACTCAATCAATTTTATTTCTATATTTATGCACACTATAATGCTTCTAAATTGGTATCTTAACAGCCTACATAGAAAGCAAATGTAAAAAATACAAGTAGGAGTAACGTTTTGCATATCATATATTAAGGTCACTCCAAAAGTAGTTAGTACAAAATATAAATCCAATTGAAGTATAAAATTGTTTTAAACAAATTTTAAGCAGGGTTGGAGTTTTTGCCGGCAAAAAGGGTTTTTTGCTAGGACAGTGGCAAAAACCTGGTAAAAACCGGCAAAAACCAAATTATCTAAATTGCTGATTAAATATTATTACAAAATACATGAAACAAATTTAAATCAATCATAAGGAATAATAATTTTGATACATTACATGAAAAAATTATTTTTAACATATTAATAATTAATATAATCGTAATAATTTTTAAAAGATTGAAAGTTTGTGATCTCTTTTCATTTTAGAATCCTAAAATAAATGTTTTTTTATAAATAAATAAATATTATTATTTGTATAATATTATTATTTATTATAAAAAATTATTATTTGTACAATAATTTACATATATTGATAGATATTTTATGCAAATTATAGTTATATTAATTTAAAATAAGCTCATTTCACTGGAAAAAAAAGAATAATCACAAATTTTCCAATCAATAATGTTTTAAACTACTAAAATGACATATTATTACATTATCATTTAATTATGGAATAATAATTTTGTTAATTTTTTTGTAATTATTTATATTTATAGTATATATTTCAATTTTAGGAATAATGTTGTATCAAAAATGTGTTTTTGTCCTCTCATCTTGGAAAATATAGGTTTTTGCCACTTTTTGCCAATTTGCTTGGCAAAAACCTGTTTTTGCCAGGACGGTCTTGCCAACCCTGATTTTACCAACCCTGATTTTAAGATAAAAAAAATTTAAGAATAAAAACATTAAAATAACAAGTCACAATGGAAAAGTGCTAAATGCAAATTTGTCTTATGTAAGAAATTTAAATAAAAAGTTATAAATCAAAAATAAGCAAAAGAAAATTTTTAAGACATGTATGTTAGCAAAAACAGTACTTCATCAGGAGACGTACTGTCTGCTAACACATTGCACATGCACGAGCAGGCAGCCGCTGATGAAGTGCTGTTTTTGCTAACATATTTTTAGACTTTCTTTTTTGCTTTCCTTTGGTTCCAAACTTTTTATTTAAATTGTTTGCCAAAATATAAATCTAATACTAAGTCTTATACTATCTAATAAATTTTCTCTCTGATACTAAGACCTATAACATTTGATCATTATATGGATAAATTTTTATTAATAAAAAATTATGTTTAATAAATAATGTACAAAAAATAATGTTTGAAATTTATCGTGGAAATGAAATTATCCTGGAAAAAAAGTTTGAAAAACCTGTTTTTTTTTTATTAATAAAAAAAGCCCAGTTTATTTCGGTTTTTTTCTTATTGACCCAGGCTTTTTTTTAGAAAGATTTAAAAATTTTTCCTTGAGTATTTAAGAGACAGGAGAATCCATTCGCGGCAAATTTTCTTTACTTCCATAAGCAATTTAAAACATTAAGTTTTGAAAAATTGAGTAAACCATAATATTTTAAACTCAGAAATTTTTTTAAAAACAAATATCAAAATGCAAATTATGAGAGGATTACTTAGGATTACATTGTAGAAAAGTTCGACCATAATTTGCTTTCATTTTAATATTTTGAAATTTTTCTTTTCAACATCTGAAAAAGGGCCTATGCAAGGTATCTGAACTCATTTTTTCCTACTTAAAATTTTAATATAACAATGGGGGGATGAAACAGAATTTGCATTGAAAAGTTTTTCCGGTATAGCATCCTCTTAATGAAACTGCAGGATTTGTTTCTAAAATAAAAGTTAAATATTTGGTAATTATTTATGTTTTGTAACAATGTTATCATTTTTTGAGAGATTTTAAGTTGCTACCTTACTGTCTTTATTTATTAACAACAAACGGACAGATACAAATAAAATGACTCAATTAAAAAATCACATTTTTTATTGCACTGATACAGGTTTAGTTACAGAGACAATTGAAATAAAACTTAATCCTTTTAGAGACCATTACGAAAACAATTTTGTTTGTTAAATTCACATTCAACTCTTCGTTACTATAAAATTAGTTACTGTAAATTTTGCTTTTTAAATCGACCCCGACGAATAACGAAAAAAAGCAAAGATCTGATATGAAACTTGCTATCTCGCTGTTTTAAGCATAGTAAGATAAAACTTAACTTTTAAGTATCTGCGCACACAATCCAAAAGTATCTGCAAACTCATATTTTTTTAGTACATACTGCTTTCATAACATTACAAAAACGACAAACATTTAACTATTTAACATATTTAATTAGTCCTGACAAAAAAAAGGAAGGAAAAAAAATTATATATATATACATGCACATTAACATTCAGAACATTAGAGAAAAATTAATATAAGTAGTTATAAACAAAAATGAAATCAAAGAACTGCAGCGATGTTAACAGTAAGCATACCATAACTGGTCAAAAGACCAGTTATGGTATATTTAATGTTAAAATCACTGCATTGTAAAGTGTTGGTACGTTTACTGTTAATTATTATTATATTAAGAATCAAGGAATATTAATAATTTTGCCCATGTAGTTCCTCACCGCGAAATCCATATTTAACTTTTTGTGTTAAACTTGGGCAAATATATTTCATTAGCAAACAAAATTACATTAAAAGATTTCTTACTGTCACTATTTTTGTTATAAAGCGATAATCATGTCCAGTTGTTTGCTCGTCCGTAACCATGGGATCACTAATTTTTGGGCTAAACGAGCAGTTTTATCTCTTCTTTTCAGTAGAAGCATCCATACAACTAAATTATAATTATGCTGTCCTCTGCTTCTTTTATTTTGTGCAAACTTTTCATTTTTTTGTATGAATACTTTTTTTAATATTACAAAAAATATTAAGAAAGTATCTGCAAAAGCTGAGAATCTTTTCTAATGTATCCTCTTAAGACATGCATGCGGGATTCTATACCTAACAATGTTTATAAGTGGTATAAGTTGACCGCTGAAAGATACAAATATAAAAATTCTTTAAATTAAAAAAAATTATTAAGTCTGCAAAATTTTTCCGAAGTTAAAATCAATGCATATTGATACATTTGCCCTTAAATAAAGATGCATAACGTTTATTGAATCCAACATAGAAGATGTTCTAGAATCGTTACGGTACCTCTTAAAAGTTTTCATAGTGCTATATATTTTGAAATACTGATGAACAAATTATCTTGACTTTTCTTCTTAATTTTTTTAAATATAATTTAAAGTGTTCTAAAAAAATCATTACTTAAAGGTAATATGATGAAAGATTTATAGCTAATTGTATATATATCACATTAAAATAGTTTTTGAAGTGGGTAAATTGATACAGTGTTATTCATATCTATCTAATTGTATATAGTGCATCGATATTTCACGATCCATTAATATCTGACTGTTTTACAGGTGTATAAGTAGCCCCCCGATTTATGTAAAATTTTGGGTTTTGAAAAGCCGACTAAAACACCAGGATATCCATTGCTTAAAATTAAATTTTAAAGATTTCAATTACGTTAAAACACTAATTAAAAAAATGCAAGAAAATTTTCCCTCCCTGGACCAAGGAATGAATATTGAATATATATTGAAATAATATTGAAATAATATGAAGTTCCCTGATATGTAAAATATCTGAATAGCAAAATCCCAAAAATGATTATAAATTACTCAGCATTGGACAATTTAAATATTCATACATATAAATGTGAATTGATGCAATAATAAAACAGAATGAAGAACAACAGTAAAAGTAAATTGAGAGAATAAATGTTACCATATTAGAATACATAATTCAAATACACAAAAGTATATCTTTAATTGAATGTAAAGAACATAAAAATCAATGCACAATTTGGTACGGAGAATTTCATACAAAATTTCTAAATAAAGATTACCAAAATAAAGATATTAGTCACTTAAAAAAATATCTATTTTATTAATTATGTACATTTCGCCAAAATGTTACACAGGAATGGACATTATTGTAAGCCTAGCTTAAAATACAACTGAAGAAAATAGGTTTAGAGAATAAATATTTTAAAAATTAAGTCCAATAACTAGAATATCAAAAACCAGTATTTATTTATGAGGATTGAAAATAATGAATACAAATTAGAAGTAGAATTCAATTTTAAATGTCTGAAAATCGAAAAAATTTAAAATAAATTAAGATATAACTAATATTTAATAATTCAGTTCATTTATGCACATAACCCAACCTACACATAAAACAAGCAACTTACCGATCTGCCCGATTTAAGATGCAATTATGAAAAATATATTTCAGATAAGATTTTAATATTGCACAGTAAATTGCATATGAATAAACTTTAATTTTATTATTACATAAATTGCTTTTAATACAATAGAGGTACGTGGTGTATTTTGATGTGGAGAGTTTTTTAATATCCAAGTAAAAATTGATAAATACATGTTGAATAAAGATACAAACTCAATCTTTATTATTAACTGATAGAACAACAATTACATAATCTTTTCTTAATCAGGTATATACAAAATAATAAAGACATTTTTTTTCTCCTCATTAACTTAAATAAATCCAGTGTAAACACTCATTTTGAATATGTAAAAAAAACGTTTGAAATTTATTCCATAAACATTCAGTTATAAAACGTAGTGTATAGAATATTTATTTAAAAAAGAAGAAAATAAAACGATTGAATAAAGATGCAGCGCACTGCTTCATTTAATTTATCCAACTAGACAGTTTAGATGAGAAAGCAAAAGAAAAAAGTAAGAAACACACAGACATGCCTAAATTGGATCTTACATCACGGATAGCAACAACAAAAATTTTCATTCTTTAGCGATCGAGCCACGATCCGGATGATTTGACAAGTTAAGGAATACACCAATGAGCAATTGTAACACATTATACGTCACAAATTGCCAGAAAATACATAAAATTTGAAAGAAAAATGACATGTTTACCTAATGACCATCAGTTTCACCTCATGTCTGCCATAATTGTAAATATGATCACATGGGGTGCATAGCGCATGATGTCACAGACAAGTATAGATGCAGCGCCGTTTTGCAGATCGATAGCGTTAACCCCTTTATTGACCGCGTTTTCTGCGAAGTCGCGATGCGAATCGCGATGACACCTACTTCCGGTCGGTCGGACCGGAAACTCTGAATGCGATACTGAAACTAAGACCGAAACCATGCTTTAGTTTCTTTCTCTCCCCCCTTTTTTATCAAAACTCGAATTCGAAACAAGCGACGAAAAGCACTAAAAACATTTTTATCCTATACGGAAGATAAATCGTTTGATGACATGCTGTGATATTTCTTTTTGATTTTCGCCACTTTTTGAAATAAATCATTCTTTTCTGTGATAAACAGCGAGCTGTGTTATTTTATATATCTTGTTTCAGTGTCATTTATTGGACTTAAGAGAAAATTGTTTTATATATATATATAATTTTTTTTTCTTCGGTAACGCATTCCCCAAGTGTTTTATTTACGACGAAAAGCTATTGTTCATTAAAAAATTAGAAGCAAATAAAAGAAATTAAATATTATGTCTTATTCGCGCCATATAGTTGATTATTATTTAAGGGGGGGGGAGGAGTTTCAGAAAATTTTTAAAATTAGATAAGCGGAAAAAACATGAGATAAAATCTCTGAAAATCATAAGTAAGCTAGAGCACATGAGGTAAGCAACAAAAATGAAAAGCATGAGTTATTAAATTTAGTATTTTAAAAGTTACTACTTAAGATAACGAGAGGAAAATTATTGCAATTGAAAAAATACATTAAAAATTTAATTTAACGTATTTCAAGCTTTCTATATCAGCTAAAAAATCAGCTAATCTAATCAGCTATTCGTGAAAAAGTAGGTAATAAAAAGTTTAAGAAATGTTTTAAATTCAGATCGAACTGAAAGAGAGTGACTTATTAAATAAAGTGCATTCCTTATTATTAAAAATTCTTATCAAAAAAAAAAATTGAGAAACAAATAAACACGATGAAAAAAAAAACTTTAATGTTTCTGCCTAATAGCAGAAATTAATAAAAAGCAGACGTTAAGCAAATATACAAAAAATTTAGAACAAAAATTTAAATTCAAAATTTGATATAAGTAAACGACAGGAATTATTAAGGAAAGTTCATTGTTTATTATTACTTCGAATTTTAAAAAGAAATCGGAAAAAAATGATTACAATTATAAAACTGCTTTTTTAATATTTACGTTCTATGATGGATTGGTATAGCCATGTAAAAAAACAATAATAATAATAAAAAGTTTTATTTTCGAAACTACTTCAAATTCGTTATAACTTTAAGGCATGAGTTATAAAATAAAGTGGTTTAATTATTACTCTTTCTAATTTTAAAAATAAATCGGAAAGAAAGAAATGAAAATATAAATATGTGTTTTAATAATGTTTTATGATAGATTACTAGTTAACGAAAAGCAAATATTAAAAAGTTTCATTTACAAATATATTTTAAGTTTAAAATTTGTTAAAACTGAAAAGAATGAGTAAGTGTTTTACTTATTTCAACTAGTTATTATTTAAAAAGAAGTCAGTAGCAAACAAATTCATCTCATATTAATGCTTTTTAGTGGATTGCAATTTGAGGAAAAGCAAAAAATGAAAAGTTTTTAAAATTTAAAAATGGAAACCTAATTGAAATAAAAAAGATATATATAATGTTTCATTTCTTATTAAAAGTTACTATTTGAAAAATGAAATCTGAATAAAATAAGTTAAATTAAAAAAAAATGCATTAATATTTATTCTTGATTTTGGATTGCTATTTGCGGAATTTCAGATAATATTGTTTGTATTTGTGTCTATGTTTTAATTTTAAAATGAAATAGAATTGAAAAGAATGAGCTATTAAATAAAATTTTTATATTTTATAAAAAAAGTAATTTTTTTAAGAAATCAAAAGCAAATAAATACTTTTAAAAAATGCATTAATATTTATGCTTGATAAAAGATTGCTATTTGACGAAAAGCAAGCAATAAAAAGTTTAAGAAAATGTTAAAAATTTATAGTTATACAAATCCGAAAAGAATGAGTTAAAAAATGAAGAAAAAATAATAATAAATTAATAAATAAAAATGTAAGAAATATCGATATATCTTTTTATATTCGTTTAAAATTTATTTCAGGCTGAGTTTGAAAAAAAAAGAAGGAAGAAAAAGCTTTTGAAAAAGTCTTCTATTTGTCTGCAATTGGATACCTGCAAGTGACGTCATGCTTGAGCAAATCGTGACATTATGCAACCAATTAGATTCGATACACACACTTGTGAGGTCGGTTACAGGTATCTCATAAATCTGATCTGAAAATTAATTCAGCGTGATAATAAAACAAGCCCAATAGCTGTAACGTTAACACGCCATGCACAACCATGTGATTATGCATAATCATGTGATTTCAGCTGTCTTCTTCTTCTCCATTTACAAGTACCCAATTATTAACTGTGCTTTTTTTAAGTAAAATGTGTAGGTTTTATGCAAAATTTACAGAATTGTTTTGTATTGAACTATAAAAATTAAAACTAGTGCACTGACAAAATTTTATTCTATAGACAAAAATATTTTTTAAATATAATTAAATTATTCAAAAAGTTTTCGCTGAAAAAATAAGGTGTCTTTATTTTTCTCTTCAATGCGGAAATTTAACTTCAACCGAACGGATGTGACGCATATAGGCGGACATCCGGGTATTTTCTGAGATTTATTAATTCATTCCACTTCATTGTTTACAAAAAAATATATTACAATAACATCTTTATTTTTTTTATTAAAATGTTAAAATCATGCAGACATTTTTTACTCAGAGTAATCAATCATTTAAAAATGAATAAAAACCAGTTTAAAAGCAAAATTGGCAGCACACTGAACAAATTTAAAATGTATTGTACTTTAAATATTCAATGGCTGCTTATATAACTAAAATCAAAATAACGAAAACAAAAAAACGAAATTTTTATTTGAAATTGTAGGATTCATAGAAAGAATGATTTTGTTTTTAACTATAAAAGAACTGAAAAGAAATATTTGCTATTATTTTTATTATGAATAAACAACTTCAGAGCGAATTTCGGAGAAAATGTTTTTTTTTCCATACTTTCAAAATATTTTCCATGATTAATAGAATGAAATTCTTACGATTGAAAGACACGGTGGTTATTGAATTGGTAAACTCAAATGGGAAATGGGCCTTTTAAAAGCTTAAACGCGTATTTTTTTAACGCTTAAGCGCGTATATTTTAGTATGTTGAACAGTCAGCTAAAATAAAAATTATTTTTAAAAAAGACATTTGTTTATTCTGCATAAAATGAGAATTTTGTACATCACATTTTCGTGTCTTTTTAAAAAAAAAAATTTTTTTAATTTTATTACTGTTTGGTATTTTTTTAAAACATCAATTGTATAAACAGTAAAAAAAAAAAAATAAATAAAAATTAAGTTTACTTTGATGCAATTGGGAGGGAATCGTTCTTTTGCATTAAAAATAAATTATAACAGAAATATTTTCGTGATTTAGCAAGCAATATGTAAAACATCAAAGCATGTATCTTACCACGAAAAACTTTTTCTCGAAATTTACAATTTCAAGTCAATAAAAAAAAAAAATATGGTAGTCAGATAGAAAATTATTTTAATCTCTCAGAATAAACGTAAAAATTCTTTATTTGGGGTCAAAAACGTAGATTTTTTAATTTTTTAAAGCATAAATTTCAGTTCTAACTTCCATAATGTTAAGTTCAGAATGTAAAATAATGTAAAAAATATCGTATAAACTGTATCTTTTAGGTTCTCCTGAATCTCTATGAAAACCTTAATCTATCACAAAATTTTCATGAAAACCCCAATCCATCCCAGAATAGAATCTACATCAAAACCTTATTCCATCTAGGAATCTACATGAAAACCTTAATCCCTCCCAGAATCTACATCTAAACCTAAATGGATCTTGGAATCTGTATGAAAACCTTATTCCATCGCGGAATCTACACCAAAACCTAAATGCATCTTGGAATCTGTATGAAAACCTTATTCCATCGCGGAATCTACACCAAAACCTTAAGCCTTTCCAGAATCTACATGAAAACCTAGATCCATCCAGGAATCAACATGAAACCTTAATGCATCCCAGAATCTACATCAAAACCTAAATGAATCTTGGAATCTGTATGAAAACCTTAATCCCTCCCAGAATCTACATCAAAACCTAAAAGAATCTTGGAATCTGTATGAAAATTTTATTCCATCGCGGAATCTACACCAAAACCTTAAGCCTTTCCAGAATCTACATGAAAACCTAGATCCATCCAGGAATCAACATGAAACCTTAATGCATCCCAGAATCTACATCAAAACCTAAATGAATCTTGGAATCTGTATGAAAACCTTAATCCCTCCCAGAATCTACATCAAAACCTAAAAGAATCTTGGAATCTGTATGAAAATTTTATTCCATCGCGGAATCTACACCAAAACCTTAAGCCTTTCCAGAATCTACATGAAAACCTAGATCCATCCAGGAATCAACATGAAACCTTAATGCATCCCAGAATCTACATCAAAACCTTAATCGATCTCGGAAACTACATGAAGACCTTAATCCATCTCAGAATCTACACGAAAACCTTAATCCATCTCAAAATCGTCATGAAAACCTCTACCCATCCAGGAATCAACATCAAAACCTTAATCCATCTCGAAATCTACATCAAAACCTTAATCTTATCCACTTAATAACCTTAACTTAAGATTAGTTTGCAAATTATGTTGATTCATGAAATTGTTTCATTGTTTACGCATTACGCTTATTTTTTATTACGCATAAATGCTCATTTTTACACATATATGCGTATTTATTAATAAAAATTAAGATTTTCCATGTAAATTAAGGGAACATAATAGACTCACATTTTTTTCACTATTATATTTAATATTTTTTAACATAAAAACTAAAATTTGTTTTATATCTATGCTTTAAAAAAATTCCAATTTACGATTTTAACCCAAAAGTAAATGAAACTTTAGTTCCATTTCGGAAGACCCAAATAGTTTTCAATTTAATTTAAAAGATATGTGAGTTAATATGTAAAATACAAAAATTAATAATAGTAATATATAATTTTCTTTAAGTTAGGTGAGTTTTTTAATGTATAAAAATTTGTCAACAACAAATTTTTATCGACTTGCAAGAAAAAAAATGTGATTAACCCCCTACACTGTTTAAGGTACGTAAGGTTAAGACTGAATAATAAATGGAAAATGTATGAAGTTCATTTGATTGTTCTGGGAGAGATATATATTTTTTAGTGAAAATGAATTATATCACCTAGCCTAAGTTCCATTTTCCCGTAGGCGGTTATAATTAACAAAAGTTCTGTAAAACATATACTTAGGGTCAGTTAGAAATCATCATCATAGTTGGCCAGACAGCCCAATGTGGGCCAATGCCTTCCTCTAAAGATTTCTCCATAACGACTTTCGATTTATCTTTGATCTCCAATTCTTTTCATTAATTGCAAGAAAATCAGACTCCACCGAGTCAGCTCATCTCAACCGCAGCCTTCCCCACTTTCTTGTTCCAAGTGGGTCTAAAAAGCAACATCTTTTTTATTGTATTGTCATCACTCATTCGAATCACCATCCAATTCATTCCATTTATTTTTTATGTATTTAATAATATCGGGTTGTTTATAAATCTTGTACACTTCTAAGTTAAATCTCCTTCCCCAGTTATTGTTTGGTTAGAAATAACTAATGGAAAAAAATCATAAAGCTTATTTTGATATTCTAAAACAAGAACGTCAATGAAAAAAAAAAAAGAAATGTAGGAAAAAGAAGTACAGCGTCAGTAGCAGTTCTTCAAACTGTTTGTTTAATTATGCATGCCTACATTTTTGGTGCTCGTTTCAAATGACAAAAAAGGAAGTGTTTTGTAATATGATGAGCCGTGGGCGCATTGATGAAGATTAAAATGTTTATACTTGTTTTTTGCTTCAGACAATAACTCTTTACTTCTAGTAATCATTATCAGTCAGACGTTAACCATTATCAGGCAGACACGTTACTCAGACGTTTAAAAGAGAAGGGGGGAAATGTTTATAGTCTGCTATATTGTGTAAGGTTTTGCGTTTAAGATTGTTTAACGCTATCAATGTACTACTTGATGTACCTAATCGATTGAAACTTGTACTATCTAATCAACTTTAAAACTGTTTTCCCCCTTACATTATTGATCTAACAATGCTGTTCTTGCTTAAGAGCGAAAAAAAAAGTTGCATAATTACGCCAGCTTGCTCATTTTTTGGTGACATTCTTCAAGTTTAACAAGGTTTGTAGAATCTTGTTCTCCAAGGAAAATTTAAAAAAAAAAAAGCCACAGTTTAAGTGCCTTACACTTGTATCAAAGCTATGATTTTAAACTATATGCCATCTTGCTGTAAATAATTTTCTAGGCTTTAGAACGGACAAATAACTAAAATATTATAAAAGTTATTAAACTTTTTTTAAAAAATCGAGTTAATCAAGTTAGTTACATTTTTATATTTACATAAAAATTATCAAAATCAATGCCTTATTTCCCAGTTTTTGCGAATTCTATTAGCCCAGATAATACAGCATTGGAGTATAATTTTAAATATTATTTAATTAGACCACAAACGCTTTTCATTTTCTCAGAATTGTGGCCTTTCTCCATATTGAAGTTTTGCGCCATTTTCAGAATTAGCTTAGGGGCGCTGGCTAAAGATAGGCCAAACGTGCCCTCTAACAGTCGTGAGTAACTGTTGCCAACTCACATCAGTTATGATGATAGCATATTATTCGCAAAAAAAAAGCATCATTCTATGCGACTACAAAACTTACAAAATTTTGATTAAGATCAAAAATTGCAATTTTAAATTAATGGACATCAATAAAAAGAACTTTAATCCCTTGGATGCATCAACTGTTTAAAAATGATGTTAAATCAAAATTTTATCAGGTTTTACGAGCATATAATATGTAAATATTATCCTCTTATTTTTGAAATCAAAAATTTTCTTTTTAAATATTAGTTTGCGTACATTGCTTTTTTTTTTATCTCAAACATTATACTCAAGTGTTCCATTACTGTTTTAAGCAGGACACTATAACACTTATGAGGATTTGTTGTTGTTGTTAATTTGCGTCGCACTAGAGCTGCACAATGGGCTATTGGCGACGGTCTGGGAAACATCCCGGAGGATGATCCGAAGACATACCATCACAATTTTGATCCTCTGCGGAGGGGATGGCACCCCCGCTTCGGTAGCCCGACGACCTGCGCGCGAAGTCGAGCACTTTACGGTAGCACAGTTTAACGAGGACCAATACCGCACACCCTCGGTCCCTACGCAGACTGACCCAAGTGGTCACCCACCCGCACACTGACCGTAGCCAGTGATGCTTGACTTCGGTGATCTGCTGGGAACCGTGTCTTAACGATCAGTCCACTGCGGGACACACTTATGAGGAAAAAAATTACTTTTGCTCTATCCAGTTTAGTTGGGGTTTGAACTTGAATTAATTTTCAATGATAATTTTTGACTTTAAAAAAGTTAAGCATTGTTTTGTTAGTATTTTCTTCTTTTTTTCACATTTTCTCAAAAATCCCGTTTTTTATTCATTTACTATTAAATGAAAATAAGAAATTATAAAACTGAAAGTATTATGTTAATTGAACAAATGCGAATAAAAAAATTCTTAGTTTAAAAATTATTCATATTTTTTTTAAAAAAATGTAGAAAGAAATTATAGTGATATAAACCTGTTAGTGTTCATGGACTCAATGTAATGATGATACTAAAATTGCATCATAAACTCAATGTAATTATTTTTGTTCATAAATTTCTTATTTTTCTATCATTATTTATTTATTTAAATTGTACTGATGTATACAACTGTAAAAATAACTTTCTTCTTGTAATTTCACATAATTTTATATTTTAATTATATTTTTCGGTATTTCGAATAACATTTCCATATTTTATATAACATTTCAAATAAAATAAAAAGTTTTCGACAAGATTTTATTAATAACACAAAACAAAATATTATTTTATTTTATAAATTGCTTTAAATAGCCAAACCAATTCCAAGTTTACAACTATCAACTATTTAGAATCCAACCCAGAAGACAAGGAAACTCTTGGATCAAGCATTGGGAGAACTTGCTTTCGAGAAGGACTTTTTGATGTAACTAACCCTCATTTGCGTTACATGGAGAGGAAAACCATGAAAACCTCTTACGGTAAGATCAAGGGAACTTTAAACTGTGATCTGTCTGACACTGAGGATTGGTACCGAGACATTGCGAGCCGGGAGCAGAATTCTGATTTTACTACTTTAAATGTTGAACATCGTAGCCTAGAAATTTTGAACTCGATCCAGAAGACAAGGGAACTCCTGACCCGCATTTGCGTGACATGGTTAGAAAAACTACGATATCCTTCCGCGATTAGCCCGACGGGAGTTCAAAACCATGAACCGTCTACCTCTAAGGATCCGTACTGGGCCACTGCGAGCAGAGTGCATAATTCATACCAGTCAACAATTGCTGGAGATTCGAACCTGGGTCACTTCATTGTGAGGGATCACTTCATCGCTCTATTCCCTGAGCCACCACGACTTCACAAATTATTGTTGAAAATTGTGACTTTGGTATTAGTTGGTTATCACTTGCTATTTTAGCATGCATTTATTTAGTTTTAAATAAGCTAAATTTGTTGTCATCTAATAAATATCCAAAATCATCTAATCAAACACCACCTAAAAAATATACCAGGAATTGTAGAAGAAAAACATTTTATGTAAAATGTTAATGCATATATTTTGATTTATTTGACATTACTTGCGAATTTTCTTTTAAAAGTTCCTAATATTGTAAATATTTAAAACATATTTCTATTAAAAAAAAATTGATAAAACTGATTAATTTATCTCATTACAGCTATAGAATATAAAATTATGCTGAATATAATACTAGTTCGTTTTAAACAAAGCAAATTTAGACATTCAATAGTCTTTTTAATACAAAAATCAAATATTTCTCTTAAAATTTGTTCTAAACATCAAATTAAATTAGGAGAGGTAATACGCAAGTAGATGCATTTCAATATTTTTAACTGAAATGAGATTCGTTATAATTAAATTTCTTTATGTTCAGTTGTATAAAAGAATAATATCTAACGAATTCAATAGTCATGAATTTCAAAAAATATTTGGATCATATATTGAGTTTTAAAATTATTTTATGAAAGTTTAAAGATAATTTGTTGCAAGCTAGCGATGTTATGCTCTAATTAAATTGCTAATTTATATTATTTTGATATTTACATCACCGTAAATTTTATTTCATAGAATATAATTTTCATTTGAAATCCATGAATATTTCATATAAAATGGATTAATTATAATTTCTGATGTAAATTAATGTTATTCGTTGGTATATTTTAATTTATATCAAATGTATCTCTTTACTTCAATATTTAATTTAAATTTTTGAGAAATAATAATAAAATTAGAATTGAATTTGAATAAATTAGGCTACATATGTAATATAGTATAATTGTATACATGTTATAATATGTGCAAAGTGATTTATTAAATGCTTTAAGAAAAAAAGGAATTCTCAAAATTGAGGAAAAAAGCGTCAAAATACCACCAAAACAAATGACAATCAGGGCCAGGGTAGCCTGGTTGGTAGGGCGCTGGACTTACGTTCGTGAGAACGGTAGTGCGAATCCACTAGACCGAAAACTTCCCGTATAGTGAATGGTGATTGGTGCACGCTAAATCTGTCGGGCCACAAAGTCCGCCATGTTCCCATAACAAATTTTAACTCTAGGGGTACTGGATTGGAGATAGGTCGTTCTCTGGTTCAGGTTAAAATTACGATCTGTGGATGAATGAATGGACATATGAATGGGTCCGCCCTGTAAGCGGGTATGGGTGTGGCAGAAGTTGAATTCTTGGTCACAGATGGCGGCACTGGAAAACAAGAACAATCGCAGCTTCAGGGCCTTAATGGCTTATGGCAACAACAAACGAAAATCGAAACTAAAAACTCTATGCATTCATGATTAAAATAGCATATGCTCATTTTTGAGCAAAAAGCAAAGTCTCAAAGGTGATGGGGATTGGAAGTATGTGAGAGATGATCGTTGGCTGCTGTCAGGTTTCGAACCTAGAACCTCCGGGTATGTAGTGGGATGCTCTGCCCACGATAGTGGAATAACCCAAGCCAGGGAAAGTTTGGAAACTTTATATCTATTCATATTCTATTACCATGAAAGTTTTTAAAAATGCAGTGAAATAAGCAAAGAGTGATATTAAAATTACCAATATCCTGACTAAGCTATAGGATATTAGGACCATATTTTTCAAATTGCAATCTTTGTACCATTGATATTGGAAATTAAAACATCATGAAGTGTCATTGCGACGGCTACTATATAAAGATTCCTGACTCGCTCTGGACTACTACCGTACAACTATGTAGGTTAGAGCATGCTACTACGAATCCGAAGGGCTCTGAATCGAATCTTGACTGAAGACAATGACATTTATAGGCCAGCTGTTTATATAAAACTAATACTTCTTGTTCTTGAGAAAATTACCTCCCCCCACGGCTAAATTAATTTTAATGATAAATTTGAGTTTAAACTTTATTATCCACTTAATGTGAAGATTTTGAAAATTTTATACGAATCTAAAAGAAAAAATTCTTAAAAATAAAGCCAGTAATTTAAATTTGATTTTTATCGCTATTGTTCGACACAGACACTATACTGTTATTATATTGTTATCATTATCACATTATTGTGAACCAGTTCTTCTCAGAAAAAAGGATCACAAAGTGCAATTGTATAAAGGTTTTGAAAAATTTTCAATGATTCCAAATGAAACAAAAAATTTTTAAAAATAGAATCATTTATTGAAATTTAATTATTATTATAATTGTTCGACTCAAACATTATATTATAAGTATATTGTTATGATATTATGAATCAAGTATGTCTAAGTATCTGATAGTTTTGAAGAATTTCTGATGATTCTAAAAAAAAAAAATCTAAAAATAAGCTTATCTTATTCATTGAAATTTGATTATTACTAATATTGTTCGATACAAATTGTATAATGTAATAATAACATTGTAATTATTGCCATGACATTATTATGATTTACTTGTTCAGAGAAAAAGAAACGAAGTATCTGATCGTTTTGAAGAATTTCAGAAGATTCTAAAAAAATTTTAAAAAAATGCTGAAAATAAACTTATCTCATTCATTGAAATTTGATTATTATTAGTATTGTTCGATACACATTTTATATTGTTACAAAAAACATTGTAATTATAATATTGTTAAGACATTGTTATAAGTGAGTTGTTCTTAAAAAAAAAGAATCACAAAGTATTTGATGGTTTTGAAGAATATCAGATTGCTCTAAAAATAAAAAGAACCATGCTAAAAATAAACTTATCTCATGCATTGAAATTTGATTATTATTAATATTGTTCGATAGAACTTGTATAATGTAATAATAATGGTGTAATTATAATATTGTCATTTTAATATTGTATAATAATAATATTGTAATAATAACATAACATTGTAATAAAGATATTGTTATGAGAATATTTTAAGAGCGTTGTTCTTAGAGAAAGGAATCACAAAATATGGATAACAATGTGAAAACAAAATAGTGTTCTAAAAATGTTGATCTTCCTTCCTCTTTCTCTTTAAATAAATAAATAAAATAAAAAACGAGCCGTATTGAAGTATCCAACGTCATACAACCACCTTACGAAATTCAAGATTGAGGACTAATGCTTGAACCGATTTAAATAAGAATGACAACAAAAAAAAGAACTTGTCTTGTTTGAACAATTTCTCATCACGATGACAACCTCACACATAAAAATGTCATTTAGAACATCCTGAGAAAATCTGCAGACGATCGTTTTGAACGAAAACGATTTGTAAGCACCTGCAGGCGAGACTGCATTTTTAGCGACGAAATTGCCCTCCCCCTCCCCTACCGGCAGGCATTTTGGAGTATGACCCTACGTCGATAAGACACTGGTTAAAACATACCTTCTAATTATTATCACGTCAGTAAAAAACAAAGCGTCACAAATTGAATGCGCGACGCTGTAATGAGATTCGGGTATTTATTACCAAGAGGTGATGCAGAAAAGATTCCCCTCCCCAGTTCCCCCCACTCTCTTTTATTCGATGCCTGAGAGATAGAAAGACACACAGAGATTAGTTTGTGAACTCGAATAAACAAGTCTTTCGTTCCGGACTTTCGTGCCTATGCAAAAACAAAAGTTCAGCGGCCTTTGTATCTATTGCCATTCTCTGTCCTGAGAAGCGTTAATTGTTTCGTTGTAGTCTTAATTAGTTACAATAAAGCGCTATTACTTCTTCGACGAAAATGTTTATATAGATCTAGTGACTATAAGAATAAGGTTATAGTCTTCTTATATATTCTTAATTCTTAAGTATATATATTCTTAAGTATATATATTTTTAAGTATATATATTCTTAAGTATATATATTTTTAAGTATATATATTCTTAAGTATATATATTTTTAAGTATATATATTCTTAAGTATATATGTTAAGTGACTGAAACCATATGGTAATAGTCACTTAAGAATGAAATATTTTTGAGTTATATTATAGAGATCGGCAACAGATTAGCATGAATGATAAATAATGATTTGAATGATAGAGTATAAGTGATTTTCAATTGAATCTAAATTTCCTTTATTTATTTATTTTAAAAATGACCCTGACTGATTATTTAGAGCACTGGAAAAATTCCTGATAGGTCTCTGCACTTAAGGCTGATTTTGAGGAGGGGGGAATGGCAGATGCAGGAAAAAATATAATAGAACGGCAGGAAAATATGATTTATTTTTTATAAAATATATGTAGAAAAAAGTACCTGGTCGTGTCTTTTTCCGTTTTTGGTGAACATATCTGGCCTCCCAGACCATGCGACATAAAGCTGGTTAATAAAATTTTTTTTTAATTTAAGGTTTTTAAACAAGCCCACAAATACTTGAAGGAAGTAATAGAGTGAATTGAGTTTTTGTAACACAGAAATTCAATAAATTTCAGTTTGGCAAAACTGTCATTCAGAATTTCAACAAAAGTGTCCTTATGTACCAGAAAATCAGTAAGACCACCAGGTGTGTTATTTTACACAAAACCCTATACTGTGAAACAATAAAAATTGAATCATAAAAAAAATCTCCGTTTTTAATAAAAAAGAAAATCAGTCTTCTATGAAGATTACTTCATGCGTGAAATTCGAGACACCAGTGACTTAAATTGAAAATTATTGATTTAAATAAATAAATAAAAATAAAACAAAATAAATAAGAATAAAATAAATAAAAATAAAACAGAATAAATAAAAATAAAATAAATAAATAAAAATAAATAAATTGAGTTAAATTAAAATAAATAAATAAAAATAAATAAACTGAGTTAAAGTAAAATAAATAACTAAATGTGAACAAACATATTTTAGAGTAAAAGCGGTTAAGTGCCGGTGTAAGATCATTTTTTATACACTAAACGCCAAATTTTGTGAATCATTCAACGAAGCTGTTTATTCAATTCTTGACTACTGCTCCCAGAAATTAGTTTTTTAGACAAACTAAAAAAATGAAGCAACTTCAAGAACATCTTTTTTCTTTTGAACTTCGATTATATTTTGTTACATCAAAATTATGTAATCTAATTTTATTAAAACATCTATACATATAACTGATTTAATCTAAAAGCTTCTTCAGAATAAAAAACAAAAACTATCCGAGGCTTAAAATTAACTTTTTTAATTAATTTTAATGAAACAAAAGCTCATTCTAATTAGATGTTGCATATTAATTAAATATTAAAACCTGAAAAATATTTACCTCTCAATTCTGTTGTAAATATTTATAAAAAAAATTACTTCTAGATATTTTTTTTTTCAGAGTGATCGAGTGGTGGTTTGAAAACGATTTTTCTTGAGAAAAAACAACTAAGCTTCACCTAAAAAGAAAAAGAAAACGATTTTTGAGAAAGGGTTCATTTTGCTGAAATCGCTGCTCTTTATATGTAGCTTAAATTGTGATCTGGCGAAATGGAGCGAGAGTTTCGAATTTTCCAGGGTATTGCTAAAGATTCTGTGGGCGTATAAAGGCGGAGGCGAATAAACGCCTCCGTTAAAGTTAAGGATAAGAAGAAGAAGAAAAAAAAAGAAAGAATAGTTCGCGTAGAAAAATAACCACCTGGTATATTTTAGTCAATATTAATAAAATAAATTGAAATTTTGATACATAAAATGCTAATTAGTTGAAGGGACTATAAAAGATAATATCATCTTGCATCGTTAGGTAACGTGGGAATTCAGGTAAGGTATTATTTAATGAAGATTTTCATTTGATAAAGCTGGAAACTAGTATTACATAAGTTGAATATTTTTAAGAATTTACGTAAAATAGTTTATTTTAATACATAGAAACATAGAAAATAATTTTTCTTCTCCATTTAAATACATTTATTTTATTGCATTTGATAACTAAATAATAAATGCATTCATTTAGTAAATTGCAATGCTTTTTAAATTGCAGAAAAGTTAAATTAGCTAATAAAAATAGTTTTGAATTTGTACATATAATTTGTCAAATAAGCAAAATTTAATAAATATCATTATTATACGTAGATTCATAGCACGCAACTTATTTCGGAAAGATTGTTTTATATTTTTTATGCTAGATATTTATTTATTTTAACACGAATTACATTTTCATTGGCGGATTAATATTCTTGGGTAATTCTAGAGTGTTAATATAGTGCAACTTTTATTTTCATAAGCTGATGATTCTATTATTACATTCGTATTCTCAACCTCTTTATATTTGTTTTCATTTTTTTAATCGGGAAATGCTTCAGGTTAATAATCATCACGTTAATATTTTATTTCAAGTTAATTTGTGTTGTTGCTTTTTGCAATTTTAGAAAAATAATTATGATTTCATTTTTCGAATTAAATATTATTCAAAATAGCTCTCGTTAAAAATTCCTTGCAAAATTAGCAAAAAATAAGAGCCTAGTGTAAGCAGTATTTTCATGTGTATAAAAGCAATTTTTCTTTTATAATATTCTACGAAAATAGTAAATTTAACCAAATGCATGATTAACTATTATAGGATCAGGTCTGCTTATTGGGAAAAAACAACTATTGGCTGACTCATGACAGCATTTCGTCTATTTTGGAATTATCTTTGAATAAACGAATTTTATAATTGTATGCAAAAACTTTTCAATTCGTTTACTAAGTTTTCAAGATATAGAAATCAAGATATAAATCTCAAGATATTTTGGGAAATACGCAAGAAATAAAATTAGCATTAAGTGGTTTGTCTTACATAGTGGTTTGTCAATACATATCTTTTCAATTTGCTTGAAATATTACCAAGATATAGCAAAGTACGCAAAAAGGTAAAATTTGCAGTAAAAGGTTCAACCTTTCAACCGCTTTTCTGATTAAACTATTGGGACCATATTTTCCAGATTGCTGTTACCCAGAGGCTCAGCTATCGGGGGGGGGGGGACGTATGTCCACGAGGGCAGCTTTAGAGTGGTGCCGAATTCGCGAAAAATGAATTTCAGAATAAATTGTTGTTCTCTTTTATAGATTGTCCTAGTTTCATTTGATGCTTACGGACCTCATAACTTCTACAGATTCAACAGACAGGTGGTGTCTAAAATTAATTATTGATTGCCTTGAATATAGATTATTATTTTTTTAAAACTACTTTTGACAAAATGGTAAAATATTATATTAAAAATACATTTAGAAATACTTAATATTTAACCAATAAAAAATGAAATAACATAAATTAAAGTTAAATAAAATAAAATAAAATAAAATAATAATAAATAAAAAATCAATAAATAAACGTGATCAAAAACATAAGTTTAATAGAAACTATAATAACAATATGTACCATGAAATTTTTAAGAAAAATCGAATGAAAAGTTATGAATATATTGAGTTACATTGTTATCCTGAGTTACATTTGAAAAACTTTATTCAATATTTCAAAATTAAATTAATATAAAATTTAACAATCTAATGCCAAACGCTGTGGATTATTAACTTTTAACTTACCTAAAATTTAAAATGGGGTCGAGAAGCCCCCAGTCACTCTGAGATCAAATTGTAAGGAAGGGAAAAAAACTGAGTTGACTACACCTCTGCGACTACCTGCCCCCCTCCCCAATATTTTATTTAAAACAGCGGAGTAGATTTCTGTGTTTCGTTTTGTAACCTAAAATATCTTCTGCACGAATTAATTAGCCTATTTAAGTTTAGGATCTCGAATCATTAATATTAAGTTACAGTACGTGAGAATTTGACCATTAGATTAAAAGTTATTCTGGTCATTTGCTGTTTTGTGCACTTCAGTATACATACTTAACTTATTACCGTCCACTTCATCATTCTAGGGTGATTTATTTCTTTAAAGATAAATAAAAACTAATGACGCAATTATTTTCATAATAAAAAATTTGTGAACCACGATATTTTGTGCTTATCATTATACAAGACGTGTCTCTGTTCCTTCAGCGGGTTGGAAAACCTATAACAAACAAAATATCACCAACACATCAAATTTTTTTTTTATTTTACTTGATAAAGATACGTAGCATTTTTCTTTTCTATTTTTTTCTCAAATGTCCAATATGTGAACCTTTAACGATGTGGCAGACTTCATATTTTAAGTCAAATTCTTACCACGATCGCTGCAACATGTCACGATCAATAGTAGCGAATACGGTTGTGTTTCCTCGTTGATATGCTGCTAATGCAGTTAGTGGCACAAATACAGGAAGAGTATGCGTTTTTACTTTTTCAACAAGATGTGGTGTCCTCCATTATCAGACGGATGGTCATGGTTTTCTAAATAACGAGCTTCCTAATCGTTGGATTGAAGAAGCAACTCCCAGAAGAGAAAAGGCCTCCGCACAGGTTATCATAAGCAAATAATACGATTCTTTAGAAGCCCGAACCTTCTGACATCATTCTTATCCCATCACTACGTAGTTTATGTTCGTTACGTCGGACTACTAAATTGATCCGTGTGGAGGCCTTCTCTCTTCCAGGGGGTGTTGATTGAACTAAAATCGGACGACAACAAGCTACTTCTTCCATAATAGTCACTGTTCTCTCCAAATTCAACTCCCTGTTATTTTTTACGGGGTTACATTAAAGATTATGTGCTCGTGTCCCCCCTATGCCTCGTGATTTAAGAGAATTACAACGAAGGATTGATTGGGATATTTGAACATTTATGAAGAAAAAAAGAAACTTGCATTGTTTCTTTATCAGATGAAATGAAATTTGTTGTTGTATCGGAAATTCTTTGTTTGCTATAAGCCTTCCATATTCCGGAGTGATTTGTGAAACATCCTGTATATTTATATAGACTTTTTTATTTGATCTTAAATCCTGCAAACTGCAATCCAAAAAGCTAAGAAATACACTCTATAACAAAAAAATCGACGCACCAAGAAGGAGTTGTCCGATTGAAACGAAAATTGGTGGATAGAAAGACAATGTACAGAATAGTAAATGATTAAAGATTTATTGCAGAGTTACAGTAACAAGTTCAATAAGGTGTTGACCCGCCTCTAGCATGGATACAAGCTTCCACACGGCGTGACATAGACCGATAAAGCTCACGGATGATTTCTTGCGGTATTTCCTGCCAAATTCGATCCAATTGTCGAACGAGATCATCAACATTCCGTGCCAGATGCAATCGCCTTCCCATCATATCCCAGACATGCTCGATGGGAGAGAGATCTGGTGATCTGGCAGGTCAAGGAAGAGTTTGACAAGCTTGCAGACAGTTCATAGCAACACGTGTCGCATGTGGTCTGGCATTGTCCTGCTGAAAAACCAGCCCAGGGCGTTGCAAAAGGAACGGTAGCAAAACTGGTCTAAGGATGTCGTCGACGTACCGCTGTGCAGTAAGTGTTCCTCTAATGACCACCAAAGGGGTCCGGCTGTCAAAGGAAATGGCACCCCAGACCATAATGCCTTGTTGAGGGCCGGTGTGGCGTGCAATAGTGAAGGCGGGATCCCCCCTCTGCCCTGTGCGTCTCCAAACGCGTCTTCGATGATCGTCAGGACACAGTTGGAAGCGGGATTCGTCGCTAAAGACTATACGTCCCCAGTCGACATCATTCCAGCCTGATCAGTCGCCAATTTTGCGCGTCTTAGTGCATTCTTGGTGTGTCGATTTTTTTGTTATAGAGTGTATAATATCAGGATAACTTATCAATACTAGTATAACTTATAGTTTAGCAAACATGTTTTCTGTTTCTTTGAAAATATAATATAAAAATTTATAAATTTTGTGCTGAATGATACAAAATTAAGAAGCAATGTAATGCAAGAAGCACAAATTGAAAAATATAACACAAGCAGCGATCTTTGCGCTAATAGGGCTGATTCCCATTTTTAAACTCGGCGTACCAATCACGAGTCGTTCTTTTAGCTACGCTATCTTTTCAATACACAACATATATATCACGACCAGCTTTTGCAGATTTAGAACATTAATTAAAAGCAAAAAAAGGAAGTGTTTAAAATGCTCCTTTTTTTTATCAAATCGACATTCTATTTTAATGATCTGAAACTAATAAAAATTTATTAAAATATTAAAAAAAATACTACATAGATTCTTGTAAATTAATTTAACCTTGTCCAATGACCTAAAACATGATGTAAAAAATATTTAATGACATGCGGAATATTAATTTTTAAAAAAACAACAACAAAAAAACAAGCATTTGCATAAATTTTTTTAATTAACAGTGAGTATGGTTATTGGATGTCAAAGTAGCAGAAGGCGTCTAATTCTTCACGTTGTTCTTCTTTCGTCGTTATTCATATTTATGAGCAAATTTAGTGTGCGCAATATTTAGTATCAAATAAAGGGCTTGGCTAGAAATCTAAGTCCTTTAGATGATAAAAATATTGTTATATAGTGATGAAAAATAATGCTATGAAAGTAAAATACTGTAACAAAATAGTAGTTACCAACAACAGTGTACTTTCTGCAATGCAAATAGTGCTCCACCAAAATTTTGAAATTACTAAAAAATTAAAAGGATTTCTTAAGGAAAAGATTTAAGAAGGATTAAGGGGTTTTAAGGATTAAAAGAATAAGGATTTTTAAAGAAAATAGGATTTTTTAAAGGAAAAAAAAAACGAACTACAAGAAGATATGAGAAGGCTTTAATTATACAAATTTAGACTTATTTAACTTTTGAAACTAAATCCTTGATTGTGATACAATTATTCTTATTGTAAAACAACATTTTTTAATGTTAGATGAATACAATCTGTCTGATTGTTTCTCAGAATCGAGTTTTTAAAATTATGATTAAATACGAAATCCATCTTTTTTTTTTTTTAAATGTTGAGATTTTCGCAAAAAACAGTCATCGTACACTTTAAAAGAGATTTCTCAGAAATAATGGTCGAAGATTTCCGAATTCAGTTTAAATCGAATCTAAAACTATTCCTGAGAAAAAAGAATAAAATTATTTCATTTTTTCAATACTGCAAATTTGAATTTATCAATTTTTAATAACCATGTCAAAACAAAGAAATATGATGAGCGGATTAATAAAATTGAAAAAAGTTTTTTCCCAAATGAGAACTGAAAAAACTGTAAGTTATTATACATAAATATCTTATTTAATATTTTTTTTACTGAAACTAATTAATTAGGTCTTATTTTTCGATTGAATGATGCATAAACTGTTGTGTATATAGTCCTCAAAATAAATACATTAGCTAATTTAATATTTTCATCACTATGACAACAATTTGTAAATATATTTTTATAGGAGTACATTTTTTAATCTTTTTTTATATTTTTGTTTAAGCAGTTTATTTTATACGTGGTTAAAGTTTATCATTTTTAATTTCGAAAAAATACTGTTACAGGAGATCGTCGCTATGATTCTTGGTTAGTATGAATTATTTATATCAAGATTCTTTTAGTAATCCCTGATGATGTAACGTGTTACTTAAGAAAAAAATACAGAGAAAGGAAGAAAATAAAAGTAACTAAGCCTAAAATATTTGTGAATTAACATATAAGTGAATCGGTATATAAGTGACCCAGTAAATTAGTGAAGTAGCTAATTAATGAATTAGTAAAGTAGGCTCTCAGCATATTAATGAATTGGTGAATCAGTTTAAAAATAAATAGAATGCGTTTATAAAGTTAAAATTGACGGTACCGCAGTTTATGATTACATTTTTTTACGTGTTTATCAAGTTTTGTTAGTCTGAAGAAAGGGAATATAGACTTACAGCTGTAAACGTTAATATAAATGGTAGAGCCGGGATGGCTCAGGGGTTGGAGCGCTCGTCTTCGAATGAGGTGAACAGGGTTCAAATCTCAACGATGGTGGGTCGATACGAATTCCGCCTCCATCTCGCACCGACCACAGTGCTGACGTGAAATATCCTCAGTGGTAGACGGATCATGGATTAGAGCTTCCTTGTCGTCAGGCAAACCGTGGGAGGTTTTCGTGGTTGTCTTCTCCGTGTAATGCAAATGTTGCCTAGTTTTATCAAGAAGTCCACCACGCAGGCAGTTTCCTCCCAATACTTGATCCAGGAGTTCCCTTGTCTTCTGGATTGGGTTCAAAATTGCAAGGATATGGAGTTGAACATTAGTAGTCGTAAACCCAAAGAATTGGGATAGTTGTTTAACGACTGTTATAAAACAAAATATAAATGATAACTTGATTTATTGAGGGAATAAAGAAAGAATAGGAAAAAAGAGGAAGACAAGCTAATGCTGTATTCAATTGATTTAAATAAAGTATTAATAAATGAAGGCTTAGGCTAAGTACAATTAGGGGTGCCACTTGCACAGCAGGTTGAATAATAAGGGGGCAGCACGCGCATTTGAGCATTTTACGGCAAATAACAAAATTTTTCTATAAACATAAGCACTATTTTTTTTTTATAAGTAAACCTAAAATTCAGACTAGCAAAATTTAATGATTTTTTTTATTAGTAAACCTAAAATATATCAGTTACATTTTCAGAAAATCGTGAACTTCTAATTTTTAAAATTTTTTTTTATTATTAAGTTTCATTCAAAAATGTAAAATCTGATACTTTTTTTAAAAAATAATTTGTCTTTTTATCAAAAATTTATATATTCAAAAAAATATAAAAATTAGTTTAAAGAAATTGTTTTTTTTTTTCTTGCGCTAAGTGACAGGACAATCACTTAAAAATAAATTCAAACTTAAGAAAAAAAAAGACGTTTTTCTTTCACAGAATGAAAGTATAAAAGTATAAAAAATAAATCAATAAATACATATTTTGATGATTAATACAAATTCAAATTAAATATTTTGATTGAACAAAATTCATAAGAAACATTACTTGGATTTGAGATGAAATCGGTGAAAATAATGAGAGACAAAAAGTGATTACTCAAATTTGCATCTTAATATCATATTAAAAATATTGGAGCAATTACGGCAATTACAATTACAAAATTCTGAAGCAATTATGGCGGAAAAGCGATCGAGAAACACAAATTTACAATAGAATCTAGGTAAATGGAGCTGGTCAAAATGTGATGACTCAAATCTGCGATTCAAAATTTTCAGCATTTTTTTTTTATTTCTCAAAAAAAAAAAAAAAAGTGCACAGTAGTTTTTGAGGGCCACAGGTTGTGCACACCTAGCTTAGTAAATAAATAAAAGAAGAATTCATAAAATTATAATTGGCTGTAAGGAAATCACAAAACAATTTTTTTCACTTGATTTAACACAAAATAATTTTAAAAATTTACGAAATATTTGAGGATTTAATTTTGCATAGTACTGTTCGTGAGTACTAATTATGGTTCAGATAATTTTTATATAGAATATTATGTTCGCATAAATTCAATTAGTATAAAAAATTTAATATTATATATTTTAAATTGGAAGAGAGATATTTCGTGTGGTTTTAAAAATTCATTTGATTAATTCAAAATTCTCAATCAATTGGATAAAAAAAATTTATAAAGAATGTTTCTAATTCTATAAACATGTTCGCAAATACACTGCTTGACAATTGCTAACGAGCAGCTACCTTTTTCGGAATGATTAATAATAGCCTTGTAATTTCGAACCTAATTCAGAAGCCAAACGAACTTCTGAATTGCGAAAAAATTAACCTAGTGGTGGACTTTTTTGATGGAACTCGCCATTATTTGCGCTGCATGGAGAGGAAAACCGCAAAAACCTGCCACGGTAAGCATGACGACAAGAGGACTCTAACCTATGATCCATCTATGAGATGGTTCTGTGAAATGCATGTATACCAGTAGTGGTTGCAAAGTCTGCAACTGGGAGTGACATTTCTGTTCACTTTCGCTACTGGGGATACACATATTTAACCGTCGTTGAACAGCCGACCCAATTTCGGTAGGCATAAGCCCACCAGTGCTCAACTCCGTAGTCTTGTCATTTCAAACCCAATTCAGAAGACAAGGGAGCTCCTGGATCAAGTAGTGGGAAAAATTTGCCTTCGTCGAGGACTTTTTAATGGAACTAGCCCACCTGCATCTGCGTTACATGGAGAGAAAAACCATGAAAACCTTTCACGGTCAGTCTAACGGCATGGGTACTCTAACCCATGATTTGCCTACCAATGAAGATATTTTACGTCAACACTGTGGTTGGTGCGAGCCGGGTGCGGAATTCGTATCGACTGGATTCGAACCCCGGGTCTCCTCATCGGGGGGAGAGCGCTCTATCTACTTAAGTCACCTCAGGGATACATAAAATTACTCTTAAGGTGTGGTGGTCAGACAACGACCACCAGCAAGCTATCCTATAGCATTCCATCCTTAAGACTAAATAAATGTTAAATTTTAAGAAAATTGCAACAGCTTTTTTGCCAACTCAACAACATAATAAACGGGATATAGTTTTATTCTCTTCTTCCTTCACTTGATCATAAAAATATTTTAATAAAACTTTAAAACATCCAAATTGCTTCCTGCCGAAGTATTTATTTTAATTCATTACAATTAAAATGATATATTAAAATTATTCTACTTTTTTTGTTTTGCTGACAAAAATCAATGAATAGTTTGTCTACAATAGCAATTATTATCATTTTTCTCATAAAATGTTTCTAATTCTATTTAAAAAGATACTGTTAAATAAATGAAGAAAACAAAGGAAATTGCAATGGAATAAATTTTAAATAAAAATCACATGAAAACTACGAATTCACAAGTTTTTTGACTATGTAAGACAATATGTGTTCTATAACAAACTTTGATTTCAGGGAATAGATTTATAAAAAGAAATAATCTGTCATAAATATATAAAAAAACTTTTGTGTATATTTTTCTGAAAACTGGAACTATATCTGCAATATTTGTATAAAAAGCTCAAAAAAAGTGTTTATTCTGAAAAATTACTTTGATAAAAATAACAAAACTATTATATTTCTCAAAAGGTAATGCAAATATAAATTTATCAATTTAAATAAGTATATATTTTTAATAACTATGTGCTTTTAATAATCGAAGAAATGTGAAAGCCTGGTGCATAAAAAGAAAAAAGTTCTTTCCCAATTGTGAGCTAACATTGTAAACGTTTCTTAGATATAAAACAAAAATATATCTGATTTCATTTTTTTATTTAAACTAATTAATTAGGGCTTATTTTCCGATTGAAGGAAACATGAACTGTTGTGTATTTAGTCTTTAATGGAAAGAAATCCCTTAACAGGAATCTAATTTAATATTTTCATCACTATGACGATTCTTTTTGTGAATAATTTTTATACAAGAAAATGTTTTTTATATATTAAAATTTTTGTTTAAGCCGTTTATTTTACGCGTGATTAAAGTTGATCGTTTTTAATTTCGAAAAAGTACCGATACAAGAGCGAGTTGCAATGATTCTTGGTCATTATAAATTATTTATACCGAGTTTCTTTAGGAAACGAAAGTTTCGAAAAAGTACGTTTACAAATTTAATAATATTAAAAAAAAGGAATAAATAGCAAAAGAGCTTCACGTGTTGAAAAGTAAAACAACATATGTGCTATAATTAATTTTGATTTCAATGAAAATGGTTGCATTTATAAAAAAGTTTAGATAATTTATTAATTAATTTAATTTATTTATTAGTTTAGTTTATAAAATGATTCACCAATATATGTCTGCCATCAATATATAAAGAAGAATTTCAGGAATATTTCCCAAAGAACTAGAACTATATCTGCAATATTTGTATAAATAATTTTGAAAAATGTGTAATTTTTAAATTTCTAATATATTATAGTTCAACTGATTGATGCGTAGGCAAGAATTTCTTATTTTGTGGAAAGTCTACATATATATATATATATATATATATATATATATATATATATATATATATATATATATATATATATATATATATATATATATATATATATATATATATATATATATATATATATATATATATATATATATATATATATATATATATATATATATATATATATATATATATATTTCCACAAAATTAGAAATTCTTGCCTACGTATCAATCAGTTGAACTATAATATATTAATTAATTATAAATCAAAATTTCAAAATAATTTAATCTTGCACACATAAAAATTAAAATGTATAGGAATTATAGTATATTAAAATTATAGTATATAGAATTCATATATATTTTCTGTAATAATCTGTAATATTTGCCATTTTTGACTCAATTCAATCTTAAATCGTTTGAAAATGTACGCATTAAATTAACTGCACAAAATGGAATTTCTTAGCTAATATAAAAAATTTAATTTAAAATTTAATGATGATAGTTTTTAAATAATATATAAAGTGCTAAGAAAGTTATGAAAGCGAGAAAGTTAATGAGGGAATCTTTACGAAAAGCTTTATTTTTAATTCATGTTATCATAAATCTGAACTTCTAAATAATTTAATCTTAAGTACATAAAAATTATAATATATAAAAATTATAATACATAAAAATTATAATGTATAAAAATTATAGTATATAAAGATTATAGTATATAGAATTCATATGTATTTTCTGTAATAATCTGTAATATTTGCAATTTTTGACTCAATTCAATCTTAAATCGTTTGAAAATGTTCGCATTAAAGTAACTGCACAAAATGGAATTTCATAGCTAATGTAAAAAAAAAAAAATTAATTTAAAATTTACTGATCATAGTTTTGAAATAATGTAATGAATACTAAGTGTATCAATAATAAATCATTTCTTTTTATATAGACTTAACTTTTATAATCAGAAGTTCGTAAATAATTTCATATTTATGGACAGTAAATAATACATACATCGTTTTCCACAATCATCTGTAATATTTCCAATTTATAGCAGAATTAAATCTTAAATTTTTAGGAAATAGAAGTTGATTTAGTTGTACAAAATGGAAGTTTTTAATTACAAAAAGTATTTAATTTAGAATTAATTGACGTTTGTTTTAAAACAATTTTAAAAAAATGTGGGGAATTTTTTTTTGTACAAATCATTCTTTAAAAAAGGAAGTTAGTCTAAGAAGTTGTTTAAAGTTTTATTTTTAACTACTACAAACTATAATTTCAGCAATAATTTTAAACTTATGGATGATATAAGCACAGATCCTCTTTTCTACGAGCTTCAAAAATACTAAATTAGACTATTTAGAAATTAATTACTTCATTTTTATAATATAATACTCTTCCATGTGAACGTATTATAAAAATTATTAAAATGAATTTCTATTTTGATCGTATGTACACTTGAAGGAGATTTTATTCTTTAATCCATAGTTCGAGTTCTATTTTTTATCGATCATCTTCAAAATATATATAGAATATCGATCAGGGCGACTTTATTCTGCGGGTATGCGTGTTTTATTCTATACATTCGATTTAAATTTTTATTTTTTGCTTTTACAAACGTTCTTTTCTTTTGATTTATATATGAGTTTTTTTTTTATACTTCTGAATTCTTATGCTTTTTAAGATTTTAAAAGAAGAGACAAAACTTTTCTCGTATAGAGATCAGAAGCTCCGATTTTATCACTTGGAATTTAGCGTGGTTTCGAGATTTATTAAAAAAAAGAAAGAAAAATATAAATAAAAGAAAAACATAATATTACCAAGTATCTGTTGGCTTTCAACCAAATATTCAAATAAGATGTTAAATCTAACGAACTTTTAAATTTTTTACAAGCTTGCAGAACAGTTTTGGGGGAAAATGTTTCTTGTTTTAAAAAGTTGGGGAAAATATATTGATGCTATTTTTTTATGGCAGAAAAATGCCAATTTTATTTATCTTTCAACAGGACAAGTGGTGTAAGTTTTCAAGTCTTGTTTTTAGAAATATTAAAAGTGGCGATAGTTTTGAATTCATTTAAGTAAAAAATAAATAAATGACGGTCGCTCAAAAACTGTTTATATTAGACATAACCTAAGTATTTAAATACAACTGAGTGGTTTACATGCAACCAAACGGTTTAGATGCAATAGATCAGTTTAGATACAATTTAGTGGTTTGGTTATAACTGAACGGTTTAAATACAACTGATCAATTTAGATATAACAGATCGGTTTAGAGGCTACTAATCAGCTTGGTTAGATACAAAGGAACGTATTAAAGGCAACTGATTAGTTTTGATGCAACTGATCAGTTCAGATACAACTGAGCGGTTTAAATACTACTGGTTGGTTTAAATACAACTGAATGATTTAGATAAATGGTTTAAACTAAACTTGCCAGAAGTCGGGCACGAATGTAGCGTGGTTAGACTATGCCGGTATAAGTTTTTGACATATTTTGCGAACCAAAACGCCGGTACAACAATATTAATATTGTACCTTTTCATTTCATAAATCCTCATTTTTTTCTTGAAAAGCAAAGTTGTTGTGTCCGTAGTAGCATACATTTCTATTTTCAAATTGATTAACTTACAATATCTGTGTCTGTAGTTATAGTCTGTAGTTATAGTAGTAGTAGTTTTAAAAAGGCAAAAATCATCTGTAAATAATACGTAAATAAGAAGCAAATTAAGAGACTGGAAGACAAGATTTTAGAGTGGGTGTTGAGCAATAAGCGTGGAAGAAAATTAGTAGTCGTCCAAGGAGAAGAATCTGCAGAATTTCACCTAATTTCGGAGAATCCACTTATGATTGCTTGCAAACTTTTGCAAGCTATTTATAAATCTCCTTTTTCCAAAGAGAACGAATTCGAAAACTTTAAGGAATAAAGCAAATATTTTATAACAATGTTTTTAAATCCAAAAATGTCAGCGTCTTATGCATTTAACCGGTACTCCTGACACTGATGTTTCTCCTAATCCATCCTCAGCAGATATTTAAATATTGAATAAATATAACAATATCAGAGAATAAATTAATATTAAATCGGATATAACAAATATTTTGGACACTCACCAAGGCGACTATGTGATTGTCGACATTCACCAGTTTTCACTGACGAATGTCGAATTTCTCTTGAATTTGGTCATTCATGGTAGCATATGTACAGTGATTTTATTCAGTGTAACAGAATAATCAACATATTCAATTTTTTTACTGTGCTTGCATAGTTAAATAATAATAATAATAATAATATCAAAATCTACCCCCCCCCCAAGCGATTGTCAGACCAAAGGGATCCGACTGTCAAAGGAAATGGCACCTCAGACCATAATGTCTTGTTGAAGGCCGGTGTGGCTTGCAATAGTGAAGGCGGGATCCCCCCTCTGCCCTGTGCGTCTCCAAACACGTCTTAGATGATCGTCAGGACACAGTTGGAAGAGGGATTCGTCGCTAAAGACTATACGTCCCCAGTCGGCATCATTCCAGTCTGATCGAGCCATGCACCACTGTAATCTGACTCGGCAGTGTTCAGGTGTGAGTGGCAGGTGGCGTAACGATCGCCGCGAGCGTAGATTTAGCTCTCTCATCCGTCTGTGAATGGTCATGGTGAACATTGGTGTTTGAGTGGAACGTCTGATGGTTAATAGAGATGAAGAAGGCGCTGTGACAGCTGCTCGGACAATCACTCTGTCCTCACGCTCTGTTGTAGCCCTAGGTCGACCGCTACTATCCTGACGCTGAACTCTGCCATTTTCCACCCATCCTTGCCAGCATCTTCGAATCGCCGCATCGCTTCGACTCAAATGATGAGCGATTCTCCGATTTGTCCAACCGGCATCTTTCAATCCAATGATACGACCTCTGTCAAACTCTGAAAGTTGCTCGTAATGAGCGCGAATCCAGCAGCGAGGCATTTTTTAAGTTGTTGAAAGGTAATCTGAATCGCAATCAAACCGAAAGTTTTAACAACCGTTGAAGAACTGCTCCTTATTACGTCTCCTGGATGCGCAGTTCCGATGCGCCAGAGATCAAACTATTTGTACATTGGACACCAAATTTTAATCATTTGCATATCTGTTCAAAACATTCATACATACGAAATTTCAAAGCAATCGGATGATTGCTTTTTGGTGCGTCGATTTTTTTGTTATAGAGTGTAGATCCTATCGCGAGATTTTTGATCAGTTGGTATCGAATAATTGATTCAGATCAAATGATTCGAATCCCTATTCAAAGCACAGATTCGAATTATTAAAGCTACTAATCATTGAATCATTTGACTCGAATCAACTTATTCGAACCGCTGATTCCCTAAATCTCTTTATATGAGTCACTGAACCGGATAAAGTGATTTGGGTCACTATTCGAAAGTTCAGAAATTTCATAAAATAAAAGTAAACAACTGATTCGAATGGGTTTCAAATGGGTGATTCAAATCACCGAATAAGTACCCAATTTTAGTTGGTAGCCTAAATCAAAACGAAGCAGCATTGTATGGGATGTTTTAGTTAAATAGAAATTATAATATGTACATTTATTAAAAAATCAAAAAGTGAATGTTCTAATTCCTTATTCAGTGAAATCCCCAGGGAATAACCACCTCTATTTGCGACCACTTTCGGGAGGGACGGAATTCTTTCCCTTGACTTTGTTTTGAAGAAAACCTCTTGGAGAGACCATTAAAACCTCTCCCAGCTACCAAACAAACATCTGCACCCAATGCGGAAAAGGTCAAATTAAGAAACATAAAAATATATAAAAGCTAACAAAACAAAATATATTATATAAAATTTAACAAAACAAATAAGTAGATAAAAGAGCCACTTATTTAGAGAGCTCTTTTTGACGATATAACCTCATGTTGCAGTCAGAGTGCACGAAAGATGATGCTTTCAATATTTTACCTTTAGAGTTAAAAGCTAAATTAGGAAAAAAAAAGTTATTTTAGAAAAAAAAGCACACCTCTTCTCCTCTTTTAAAGCTAACTTACTTTTATGATATAAAATAAAATGGAAACGTAAGCAAGAAACATCTATATATATATTTCTCTTGCACGACGACAAAAGAAAGCCTCATTACAACTCCCCGAGTGGCAACGCTATAAAATCGACCCATGATTGCCGCTAAAAATGTCACATGCCAAATCTAGCTGGGTTGGCTCAACATATAGCGCTTTTAAAAACGTAAACTGAAATAACAATTCAGCTGTGGCAATCTCATACTATTAAGCTAGGCAGAAGTGATAGTCTTTGTCTATAGATCTCTATTTTAGTATTTTGTCGAAAGCGCTTTTTTTCACGAATTTATATATTACGAATTTATTTGACGATTTTTGATTTATATCACGAAATTTATTTGTTTTATTATAGTTATTAGTTATTCATTGAAAAATGAGTCTCAGTCAATGAGTCTTTATTTGAATTCAAATTTATTTTAATGTCTTAGTATTTACTAAAAAGATGCAATTTTTTTTTTAAAGAAAGTTGTCATATGGATTTGAATGATTGTTTTGAATTCTTCGAATTTTGTGCATTAGCAATGTACCTAAGATAGTAGCGAGCGAAGCGAGCTTGGTTTTCGAAGCAAACCATATAAGATTGCGTAGCAATTTTCGGGGGTTGGCGAGCGTTGGCGAGCAGGGGGTGCAGTCCACTAGTAATTGCTTATTAATTTAAAATATCGTTATCGTTCATAATCGGTAAATTTGGTTTTTACACATAATTATGTCAGTCGAAATCGTTTTGATTGCCGCTAAATTTTATTCATGGATCCAGTTTTCATGACGCCAACACAAGTGGCATTTCCGCACCAAGAGAAGAATGACACTGACTAAAATTAAAATCAGTTGCAAAAAATCATGTACCTTCGATATCAGTTTTGAAGTCAATGGAGGTTAACCTCTAAGAGCGACCATTTTACTGTGGAACGGAGAGTGGTCGCTCCAGAGAGGTTTCATTGTGTATCTGCTTTTTTGGAACCCTTTTAATTCATTAACATGATATTTTACTTCATCTCCTTTTCCTACTGCAAAGTTTAAATAATAAATTTTTTAAAAATTTCCCTTTGAAAATGATAAAATAAGAAGCATGTGGTAGAATTTTATTATTGTAGAAATAACTATCTTGTTTTTTTTTTTTGTGCAGCACTTAAAATGAAAAAAAGAACATTTTCAAAACTTTTGATCTAGTCATTGGATTGTTATGATGCAGTCTCAATAGTTCGACTGGCTAACGTATGATATTTTTCTGCCAAGTTCGAACTCTAATTTTCAAAAATTATATTTTGCCTTTCTTTTGAATAAATGAATTCGCTTAAATAGCCCAAGAAATTGGGCGAAGAACACAGAAAGAAAAACTAACATAAAAGTATTCAAGTTTTTGCCCTCTCTTCTGTCTGTAGAATTATATTTTCAAAAATTACGACTATACTAACCACATTTTTTTTTATGGGTAATTAATCGAAGCCAAAAAGAAAAAGTTATGTTTATTTAAAACGATAACAGTTTTTGTGTCCTATTTCGTAATTTAAAATATCGTCTGCTGGTAGAATATTTACATAATAGCATAGCCGTACTATTTAGCATATTTTAATAAGAACTAATTAATTAGCTTATTAGTAAACTTACCGAAACATTTAGTGCGAATTTTACTAAGTAAATATCTGATATTAAATCAAAAATTATTAAAATACACCGTTTTTTTGCTAAATTTTATTTTACGCAGTGTCCATATACATCGCAAAAGAGTTGAACATAACTTAATTTCAAGTTTAAGTGTATCTCTGTACTGTATTTTTCTCCTAAATTTGTTTTCTCTGCAGCGTTACTCTTACTGCTGCGAAACGTATTTACAGGTACAAATCGCGAGATTTTTGATTAACACTTAGAAGTTCTTGATATAATTTAGTTCAACGCAAGATATAACACGCTTACAACATATTCTAAATATGATTGTATAGGAATGTGTTGTATACTACTTCTACTACTATACTGTTCTAAATTTGTTTCCCCTGTATCGTTACTGCTATTGCTATGGAACACTTTTACTTGCATAAATTAGATCTTTTTGAGAGGTTCTCATGATTGGTTGGTAATATAGATATTAAAGACATGAGTTGATTTAATTTAATGTAAAAAATACACAAACATCTTCCTATTGTACCGCAAACATTGTTAAAAATTTAAATATAACTTCAATCTTAAGTATACAGTGCACAAAAAAGAAGACAAAATCGGACTATTATTATTTTTGATTAAAATAAGGTAGGAAAAAAAATCGGACTACCCTGGATAACTTTTAATCTAAAAAGATCAGATTTTCACGTTCTAGGACTCAATCTTAATGGTTCGAGGGGGTGACCTCAAATAAGCAAATTAATTAGTCACGTCCCAATAGTTTGGTCAGAAAAACTATGCAAAGTTTGGAACCCTTAATGTTAATTTTACTTTTTGTGTATTTAACCACATCTCGAGAACTTTTTATGCGAATTGAAATTTTTTTACACACAATTATAAAATTCATTTATCTATCCAAAATAATTCCCTTCAAAAAATAACTTTTAGTAAATATTTATAATTTTGTATTATTCTATTTAATAATAGTAGAAAGAATTTTGAATAGAACGGTATAAAAAAATTTTACATCATTTTAAAGAATATAATTTTAAATGGCAGAACCCAAGATTTGAGGGGGGGGGGGGAAACGGTCCAATAATTTCGGAGAATTTGAATTTTAAATCTAAAAGTTTTTTTTTAAAATTTGATTTCTCAGGAGCTATTCGACCGACTTCAATCAATATTTGTATTTCGTCATCGAAAATAACCTTCTTTAAAATTATGTAAAAAACTTAATACCTTACTATTCAAAATATTTTTGACTATTATTAAATAAAATAATAAAAAATAATTAGCATTTACTGAAAGTTATTTGTTGCACGGAATTATCTTGTGATATACGAATTTAAATTTTTATGTTCTGTTTTTTTTCTCCGTTCGCGAACTGTGCCTCTTTACCTTACTTTACCCCTGCAGCGTTACTCTCATTGCTAAGAAACACTTTTTCCGGCATAATTCAGATACTTTTGTGGCATTATTAGTTGATAATCTAATGACACAAAATTTTTTACATCTTCCGAAGTGATTAAGTTTAATTTAAGACATGAAAACATATATTTATTTGGTACTGGATATACAGAATCTAAACATGTTTAAAATAGATATGCGACTGTGAATGACTGAAATTAGGAGAATGCCGACTTTCACGGGTGAATGTGAACAATCAACATCGTCGCTTTGAGTGAATGTCCGAAATATTTGTTAAATATGATTTTATATTGATTTATTCATTGGTATAATTATATTGATTCGATATTTTAATATCTGCTGAGGATAGATTAGGAGAAACATCGGTGTTCGGACAAACCGGTTAAATGCATACTGGGCAATGGCACTTTTTATTTTATTTTATAACCGTCGTTGAACAATCGACCCAATTTTATGGGTTTACGACAGCTAATGTTCCCCTCCGTATCCTTGCAATTTTGAACCCAATCCAGAAGACAAGGAAACTCCTGGATCAAGTACTGAGAGAAATTTGCCTTCGTGGAGGACTTTTTGGTGGAACTAACCCGCATTTCCGTTACATGGGGAGGAAGACCACGGAAACTTCCCACGGTTAGCCTGACGGCAAGGGGACTCTAACCGATGATCCGTCTTTCACTGAGGATATTTCACGTCGGCACTGTGGTCGGTGCAAGCCGGATGCGGAATTCGTATCGACCAGCCATCGCCGGGATCGAATCCCGGTTCACCTCATTGGAAGGGGAACGCTCTATCCCCTGAGCCATCGAGGCTCGGACAGTGGCACTTGAACATTAAAAACATTGATGTAGGGCATACCGGGCAAATGTATACCAGGCAGTGGCACTTAACTAGACCTAGTATATGTTTCGGACATTCACCGGTGGAAGTCAACAACCACCAATTTCTGTCATTTACAGTAACATATATATCATATTTGAGAGTTTATTTTCACACGACTTTTTCCCAAATTTGCTTACCTTGCAGTGGTGAGTTTATTGCTAAAAGTATTTCCTTTGAGAAAAACCCTATCAAAGTTCATCAAGATACTGTTGTAAGTCTTTTAAAATTCGTACCATTGCATTCTGAATAATAAAAATGAATTTTAAAAAAAACGGGAGCAGAAAATTTTATGAGACAAAAGTTAAAAGTGTCTAGTTTTATTAATGCGTAAGAAAGGTAATTTATATTTTTTAATAAGAAATATTTTATGATCAGTTTTCAATATTTGCACAACTAATAATCTATTTCTGTTGAATAAATTGCAGTCTAAAAAGTGTCTTAATAAACATTATCTGAATGAAAAATAATACAACACATCAAATTTCTCTAAAATAGAGAAATGTTTTTAAAAATGGCGTCTGTTTAAATTCTTTTTTGTAATTTCGAATTTGAAAATTTCTTGCTCAACAAAAAATGAGAACTTTTTGGGGTGATAAATTATTCTAAAAATATGCTAAAATTAGTTCTTAAATCTTGCACAGCATACAATCTATTTGCAATAGTATACAATGTGATCCAAAATCAATTCTCATACATATTGCAATCAAAATTAATCCAATGCTTTAAATTATTCTACCATCGTAAAACACATTCTAAAACCATTTTCTTATTTTGAACATTTTAAACTTAAAACTTTTAGAGTTCAATAAAGGGAGGCATTTTGTTAAAAAAGTTGCAATGTAAAGTATGCAAAAAAAAAAAAAAAAAAAAAAAAAAAAAAAACGAAAAACAAAAACGGATTACCATGAAGAATAATTTTTGATCTAATGATCGAATCTTCACGTACTAGAACTTAATGGCTCGAGGGGGTGACTTCAAATATGCTAATTAATAATTTAGAACGATATCTTAAGTTACGAAATATGAAACAAAAACGTACTTTCTCTGAATAAAAATACCTTTTCTTCAGCGGATTCGGATTTTTGATCCCAGAAATATAGGAGGTAGCAGCAATTCGGAAAATAGGGTCACAATAGTTTGGTCAGGAGAGCGCTGCAAGGTTTAGACACTTTAATGTTACTTTTATTTTTTACGTATTTCGTCGAGCGAATTGAAACATTTTTGCATACAACTATAAAAATCGTTTATCCAAAAAATTTTTCATACAAAAATAACTTAGTAAGTCTTTATCATTTTTCATTACTTTATTAATTAATGGTCGCAAAAATTTTGATTTGCAAAGTATAAAATTTTTTACATCATTTTAAAGCATGTAATTTTACATGTCAAAATAGAAAATTTGAACAATATCGGTTGAATAGTCCCTCAGAAATTGAATTTTAAAAAAGTCGCATATTTCTTAAAATTTAAAAGAAGCCATATATTTAAAATTCGATTTCTTAGGAACTATGCTACAGATTTCGCTCAAATTTTGTATTTTTTCATGTACAATTAGATACTTTTAAATTATATAAAAATTTATATATCCAACAATTTAAAAATGTTATGACTGTTATTAAGTAAAATAATAATGAACAGTAAATATTTACTAAAATTTATTGTTTGCATGGACTTAACTTTGTGCAAACGAAAAAAAGTGTGTGAAAAGAGTTTTCAATTCGCTTAAAAAGTTCTCGAGATATGACGAAATACGCATAAACTAAATTAACATTAAGGGTTCAAAACTTTGGGCAACTCTCCTGACTAAACTATAGTACCATATTTTCCAGATTGTGGCTGCCCACTATATTTTGGGAGTCAGAAACCCGAATTCATCGATAAAAAGGTATGTTTATTCAGAGAAAGTACGTTTCTATATAATTAGAAATTACACTAAATAATTAGAATATTTGAGAACACCGCCTCGAACCATTAAGATGAAATCCTAGAACGTGAAGATCCAACCATTAATCAAAAGTTATTCCGAGTAGTCCATCTTTTTTTTTTTTTTTTTTTTTGGCACATTGTACAACCTATTACTGTAGAATAAGTTTTAATTTAAAAAGTGCTTTTATGCACCTTGTTTTAAACAAAAAAAGTGCAGCTTCTCAATTTTTTTTCTTTTTTCGAAAAAAATGATGGATTTTTTCATCTTTTTCTAATTTTCAAAATAAAAATTTTGTTTCTCAATAAAATAAAATATAATAAACCAGTTTTCGGTGAGGAATTATTCTCAGAAAGTTGCTTAAATTAGCTCTCAAATCTTGTACAGCATACAATCTAATTGCATTGTCATCTAAAATCTGTCCTCACACATCTTATTTTAATCAAAATTAATACATTTTGAATTATTCTAAGATCTGTAAAACATCTTTTAAAATAAAATGGCGGCTTTCCAAAATCATTTTCTTATTTCCAGCTTTAAGCTGTTGTTGTTCAATAAAGTCTGACATTTGTTAAAAATGACTTTCAAATTTCGCACAATGCACAATCTATTGCTTTAGAATAAATTTTAATTTAAAAAGTGTCTTTACATGTCTTACTTCGAACAAAAATAACACAACTTGCCAAATGAATTTCTTTTTCTTTCATCGATAAAAATGATGAATTTTGGAATCTTTTGCTAATTTTTAATTTTAAACTCATGTAATTAATTTAAATTAGCTTTGAAATTTCATACAAGATGCAAACAATTACTGTCAAACTAATTGTAATCTAAAATGCTTTTTAATATACCTAATTTTAATCAAAATTATTGCAGCTTTTTTAAATCATTTTAAAATGAATTTAAAATTTTCTTCTTTTTAACTTTAAACTTTTGTTGCTCAAATAACACATTTTGTTAAACAATAGCTTTCATAAAAGTTGTGCAACTTGCAAAATATTGCTGTAGAATGCAATACAGTCTAAAAAGTTTCCTAATAATAAGCTGACCAGCGTTCTCCTAACTCTAAAAGATTGCTAAAAAAACTTATTTTCAGATCCTTGAAAATTCATCGTTTTGCCTTTTCAATTTAATATTCTAAAAACAGAAATCCTTCGTAAACATTCTCCAACAGAAATATTTCTTTTAAATCATTAGAAATGTAAAAAATGAGAGTTCTTGAATGTTCTTTTTGAAATTTTGCTACCAAAATTTTTAGTTTTAGGAGGACGATGATCAGTTTATTTATATGCCTCATTTTAACCAAAATAAATAAATAAAAACAACTTGAGAATATTTTTTTCTTGTTCGAGGAAAATGATGGCTTTCTTAATAGTTTTCTAAGTCTCAATTTTAAACTTTTACTGTAAAAAAAGGGGGGAAGTGAAATTATTCTAAAAAATATGCTTAATTTATCTTCCGAAATGTGAATAAGATATTGTCTATCATTGTAGAAATTTTTATTTTACAGTAATAGGCAGCAATTTATGCAAAATGTGAAATTATTTAAAATAATTCCTTTAAAAAAGCTTTAAAGTGTTATCCTATGGTTTAATATTCAATGAACGTTTAGAATAAGTATAGTTAAAAATGAGTTTCGAAGGAAACAAAAACAAAACTATACTTACACGATAAAGCATGATTTACATTGTGAAAAATACCATAAGCATGCGTGAACCGTCTACCATGCGTCCACCGTCTACCATGCGTGAATTTCAAGTGTCGAAAAGAAACATCCAGTGAACAGTAGGCTTATTGGAAAGAGGGAAAAAAATGACTAGAGGTTAAAAGCGAGACAAGAGAGGTTTCGGTGGCCTTTTATCGTCACGGCATAAATGAGGGCTATTTAAATAATCATTTAATATTCTTTCGTTGTTTATGAAGTTGACGGATGTGGATTTGTTTTGTCTATTTAAGCTGTCAACAATTAAAGATCTATTGTTCGATGACTAGAAAGTAAAATGAAACGGGAATATATTAAATGTTTATGACCTCTTTATAGAATTAACTTTAAATAATATATAGTATTAAAAGGGTTTTCAATTAATCTTTATTTTACTTTTTATCGCATAATTATAAGATGTATGCGAGTAACGCATCTTAAATAAGTGTTAAAGCTTTTTATTAAAACCTTTTAACCCTTTAACGCAGAATTTTTATTAAACATTTTTTTAATACTTTTTTGTATTAATTTAGGCCAAAAGAAGTAAAAAATATTATATTTTACTATTAAACAATTTATGATTATGAAATACAGCATAAAACACCGGTGTCTTTTTACACTTAAAAGGTAAAATCTTTTAAACACGGCTCACTTCCAAACAATAATGTTTCAAATTTGCAGTTATTTATATATAAGAGAAACAGTTATTCGTCATTGAAATTTCTTTAATATGCAAAATCAATTATTGATAAATTTTTTAATGTGAATGAAAAGGAAAAACCTCTTACGTTTTTTAAATTTTAAATTTTTTTACAAATGTATTTCCGATAATCTAACAAATTTTTTTAATTAACAATAAGACTACTTAAACAATTATAAAAACACACAAATATATTTTTACTTATAATTGGAGAGGCAGAAAAAAACATAAATATAAAAGGAACACCCTGTGTTACATCTGCGTTAAAGAGTTAATGATTAAATCATACCTTTTAAGTAATATTTTGAATAATAATTGAAAACATGCATGTAGAGTCGGAGTTAAGGAGTCGCATTTGGGGAGCCAGGGTTAAAAAAATCGGCGCGATTCTGACTCCAGTTAGTTAAAGGATGTTAGATCCTTTGGTTAAAAGGAGAATCAATTTTTTTGAACTTATGAAAATTATTGAGACAAATATATATATAATCATGTAAACAAAAATATTACCCAAATTACCAAAAATATTTAAAAAAAATTAAATAAGACATTTATTTAAATTATAACTACTCAGTTTAGCACATTTGTACATTTAAGAGCTTATGATTGATTAATTGATTAGATTGAATTATTACGTTAATAAATAAATTTATTGATAAACGAATTTATTAATAAACAAATTTATTAATAAGTTATTTTTTGATAAATAATTTCCACTTTCGTTTAGCTAAGATGAAAATTTAATTAAATAATTATGCAAATTTAAATGACAGATCATTTATAGTCTCTTTGCTCCTAGAAATTTAAACAATCTTGTTATAATAATCTCTTTTCTTAGAATTGCTTTGAACAATTTCAATATTTTGTACAAGTGTACTTTTTACAACATATTTTTTGATTGCGAAAAATTCAAAAAAGTCGGATTCAAATATTTTAACGACTAACTCCACAGTTCTAATATAAAATATTATGATAACTAAAAAATTATTTTTTTTTAGAATCAGACCCTTAAACTTTAAGTTTAATTTGAAAAATTCCTGAAGTTTATAGGAACGTATTATAAAATGCAAAAAAATTATTCAATTCTTGAAATGATTATAATTTTTTTTGTGAAAATGTGTGACGGAGGTATTTACTAAGCGATTTTCTAAATGCAAATTAGACATGTATTGAAAGCAGGAAAATTTAAGTTAGATGATTAAATAAGTAATTTTAGTTTTCGTTTACTAATTAATAGATGTATCTGGTATTTTTTGTTGTTTTCAGCGGTTATCAGATTTTGAAATATTAAACTGACTTTAAATATTAAAAAAGAATCAAGCTGCAGATGTCTCAGTCCCGTCTATTTAACTCTTATCCAGGGGTTCGTCTTACTTATATTTCATGATTATATGATTATTTTTGGACCTTTTTTTATTTATTAAAAGATTTAGGTCGTAATTATTAAAAGTTTACGAGATCTAGAACTATCCAGGCTGATATCAAACAGTAATAACGAATGAAGATTCTAATGTTTCATTTTTAAATAAGCTTTATGTCATTTATACAGTTGAGAATAATATAAGCATTTTAAGATTTTCAAAAAAAATTATTAATAGTTTCTTTTTTAATGTTGCCTGACTTTTGAAGTATCAAACATTAAAAATGAATGAAAATTCAAATGTTTTATTCTAAAATAGGCTTCGTGTTAATTACATGCATAGTTTTTTTACATTTTACAACCATCGTTGAACAGCCGATCCCATTTTGGGTTTACGACTACTAATGTTCAACTCCATAGCCTTGTAATTTTGAACCCAATCCAGAAGACAAGGGAACTCCTGGATCAAGTATTGGGAGAAAGTTGTCTTCGTGGAGGACTTTTTGATGGAACTAACCCACATTTGCGTTTCATGGGGAGGAAAACCATGAAAACCTCCCAGGGTCAGCCTAACGGCAAGGGGACTCTAACCCATGATCGGTTTACCACTGAGGATTTATGTCAGCACTGTACTCGGTTCTAGCCGGGTGAGGAATTTGTATCGACCAGCCATCGCTGAGTTTCGAACCCGGTTTACCTCATCGGAAGGTAAACTCTCTACCTTCTAAGCCACACGGCTCTACATGAATAGTTAATGACAATATGAATATTAAAAGATTTTCTAGAAAAGTCCATTAAATAGTTTTATTTTTATTTTAATGCTTACCATGTTTTGTACCATCAGGCTAATTTCAAACATTAAAAATAAGCGAAAATTCAAAATTTTTCATTCTTAAAGAGGCTTAATGTTATTTATATAGTTGACAACAATATGAGTATTTTAAGAATTTCTAAAAAAATTAATTCATAGTAATCTTTTATTTTTAATATTAGCAGATTTTGAGGTATCAGACTGATTTCAAACGTTTAAAATAAGTAAATATTCAATATCATTTTTAAGCTTATCTTCTAAACTCTTATGCAGGAGTACGTGTTATTAATATCTGTAGATGATTGTAGAGGTATTTTTTAGATTTCTCACAATAATTAATGAATTTCTACATATATATATATATATCTTAATGTTTGTGAGATTTAGAAGCATCAAGCTAATTTCAAGCGTTAAAAATAAGTAAAAATTCAAATGTTTTTGTCTGGCCTTCTAAATTTTTAGGCAGGGCTACGTGTTTTTAATATATTTAGATTATAAATGGATTTTTAGAGTCCCATATTAATTCTTGGATTTAAGTAATTTTTTTTAAATGTTTGCCAGATTTGGAAGTACCAGGCTGATTTCAAACACTAAAAAATAATAGAAAATTCAAATATCATATTAATCTTGTAACCTAAATTATAATCTAGGGTAAGATGCTCTAAAATATATTTCCGCTTCAAAATAACAGAGACACAAAACACAGCATGCGATAGAAAAAAGCAGGTCATTCTGCACATAAAATCCAAAATCGTAAACGAAACACTAGAAACGGATGATACATTGACGGAGATAATTGAATAAACAAAAACATTGATGCACTGCAGACAACAAATGATCAGCAAACTAAATCACAGTAAGGAGATACACATAGCAATCATAATAACATAAGTCATATTACGCCAGAAAAAAGAAATGGCGCCATTCTTTTGTATTTATTGATGAAAAATATGGCCACCCATCCCTCCGGCAAATATTCTTTAAAAGCTTAATGGAAAACTTTTTTTTTTTTTTGCCCCTGCATTCCCTTGCCTTACGCTTGGCGAAAGATCACTATCAACAGGGGAGGAGGGATTAATGTTGCTGTTACTCTTGACCCACTGACCATTTTGACAAGATTCCAACAATTTCAGTACTTAGATTGAAAAAAAATAGATAGAAAATACTAAGTATAGAGATTTCTTCTGGTGCAGAAGATTGGAGACAGCAATCCCCACCGAGACGTGATAATCGTTTGAAAGGGCATTAGAGGATCTGAAAACAAAAAAAAGAAAAGCATTCGAAAATTACCAAATCAAATAAAACGCCTGTTTATTTTTTACACCGCGCTTGGTGCCAAAAATACAGAGACCCGCCGAGAGGATGATTGCGTTCAAATGATCAGAATATAAAGACCAAAAGGCGCCTAGTTGCTTTCGTCGGAGGAATAGTTTTTTTAAAAAATAGTATTTTAAAGTTGTTGTTCTGTAAAAGTTGAACTTTCAAATTTTACTCATTTTTTGAACAGTTACTGAAGTACAATGTATGTGACATAAAATATATTGTTAAGTTTAATCTTTTTCAATATTAAAACTTAAAGAAAACGATTTTTCACGCCAAGTATCGTTTGCCTAAAAATTATTACTCGTTTTCTTTTCTTAATTTAGAAAGTTACTTTTTAATAAAATAAGTATTATTTAGACTGTTTTAATCAAAAACTGCTCGCTTGGCTGTTATTATTCGACAAGAAATATTTGGAATTAGAAATTTCATAAAATTGCTATTTACATCTATATGAAATGTACTTCTAATTTTTTTCAACATTAAAAGTTTAAATTAAGAAAAACAGCTATTACATGCCACTAATAAAAATCGTATGCTCAAAAAATATAGTTCATTTTCTATCTTTAATAGATTATTAATTAATAAAGTAAGAATTATCAGGACAATTTTCCAAAAATTCCTAGCTGTCTTATTTTATTAAGGAAAGAAAGTTGGAAAATTATTTCGAAAACTTGACATTCAAAACTGAGTAAAATCTTGCTATTTTATTCAACAAAAAAGTTTTAACTAAGCAAACGATTAATTTGCGCCATTTATAGAACAGAAAGCTCAAAAAATACTGTTTGTTTTGTTTTCTAAATTTAATAAATTATTTAATAAAATATGACTTATTAAAAAAATTTTTCAGGTAATTAACAAAAGCAAAACAAATTCCAGCAGGCCTTTTTTTTTTTTTTTTTTTACACGAGAAGATTCGAAATTCCAAATGATTTTTTAAAAAATCTCAACTCAGCATATGCTTATTTTTTAGTATATCTGTACGAACAATATATATAGTTCTGGTATAGTATATAGTACTCGTTTAGTATGTATGTACCTGTAATATGAGTACTATAAAGCAGATTTTTGCTGATTCTTAATCAACATATAAATAAAATTAATATTTAGAATTAAATAATGGGATACCTGCATGTGATGTAGTGTAAGTATCTCGATCCTATTGGTTGTTGAAACGTGGCATTTATTTATGTTCGCAACTGTTCTTTGCATTCTATTTCGAGTAAGCCAAGCCCGTCAAGTATCAATTCTCTTAAGTGACACATTTTGTATTCTTGCACAAAGATTCTATCACAAAGATTTTAATTCTTTCACTATATATTTCTTACTTAACATAAAGACAGACATGGAACCATGTAAAACTTAAACGAACTAATTATGCATCGAAGTTGACAGGCATACAAAACAAAATATACCATGGTTACGATAAAATACATAAACAAATAATAAATCTAAATTAAGTAAAAGATGTAGGCTAGAAGGAATTACATTTCAACAAATTCAATGTGTGCTACGGCGCTGTATTAAATTAACTTCACGGTAATTAACATTCCAACTTTTGGAAAGAAACTTAGTTCAACTGTAACACGCCCTTTTGCTTAAAAACAGTCAACTGGCGGTGACGTAATAGGTCACATGTGTGGGTATCCGAGATCTTCTTCTTGAAGTACAAGTACCTCCGCAATGGCATATAAACTTATAATTTATTTTTCAAGAGTCAGACTGTAAAAACTGAATTTTGAAATTTAGCCTCATTCACCATATTCTTTTAATTTATCCCGAACTGATAAACTCTTCTTTATTAACGCTTTTGAATTTTTATTTAAAGAATGGGTCTGTCCCACGACACGGAGCCTTTGGAACCTGCTCCTAACTGTTTTGACAATGCCGTTCGAAAACAAACTGAAAAGTTGAATTGGTTTTCATCTTAAGAGAAAAGTGGAGATACTCTTTCCTTTTTTCTTTTAAGCAAATAATTTTGTGTTGAATTCAATCATTTTTTAAATAAACTTTTCTTTTTAATTTAAAATAATTTTTAACGCTGAAGCCGACAATATTTTTTGTCACATTTTCATCAAAATAAAAATTCTTATAAAATATATATTAAAAAATTGAGAATTTGATTGGTTTTTTAAAAGTAGAACGATCAATTCACATTCATTAGGAATAACCCCAGGTTTCTTAAAATAGTGAATTGTGTTTTGTATTTTTATACGATTTTAACTTTTTTATTGCAGTTTAATTTTCTGAAAGAATTATTTAAAGTATTGACAAAAAATAATTACTAATAAATAAGAAATAACGATTTCAAGTGAAAATTTTTATTTGAATCAATTGAAAAATTAATAGTTTAACGATTTATAAACCGAAAAACTTCTCAAAAGTGATAAAAATTCGGAGCGGGCTCCAAAATCTTCGTGTCGTTAAACAGACTCAATGGAGGCTTCTCCCATAAAGAAGTTGCAAAAACAGAACTTGCTGATAATATTTATCATAGTTTTTAGAATTTCGCCATTTTTTTTTCTTCATTAATACTAAACATTTGTTTTTAATGAAGATTATTCATTTCTTTTTTCTTCATCTAATTTTGTCATAATAAATACAGAAGATATACAGCATTCCATGACCATTGTGGAGCTATAAAACTTTAAATGTGAGCTAAAGGCATTTTTAAGTATGTATCACTTGGATGATTTTCGTGTATTTCGTGTTTTCTTAAATCACTAACTCCGTGAAAATACATCAGGTGTGAAGTTAGAATGATTTTGATAATCATAAACAAAAGGAAGCATTATACGTCTATTTTGGGCTTAGGAGAGATTTATGCGGAGGCTTTTTTTTTTAAATGGAAAAATAAATATAGTATTATTGATGTCAAAATATTCCAGAGAAAAAATATAATTATTAGTTTAGAAGTACTTGTTTAATTGACTATAAACTAAGTTATTTTGTTTTTAAGGGAAGTAAAAACTAATGATCCAAATAGAACAGATTTATAAAACATTTATTTTAGATTTTCGATGGAATTAGTAATTCAAAAGGTCGAAGATTTTGTTCTTATTCGGAAAAATAAGCCTCTTAAGACAACGGCTAATCTTTAGAAATGGAGTAGTAACTTAGTTCGGGTCAAATTCGCAATAACCATTTAATTATTAAATTTATGTCTTTGTAATTAAGATTGGCGAACAGTATAATACAATTGCTATTGAAGATTCACAATTGCAAAATTGTTTTAAGTTTTGTAACTTTTTCTCCCTTATTTCTTTAGATTTACCAACGATTTTCACAAACTTTTACTATATTACTATTTTTTGATTAAAATAAGTTACATTATCATCTTTTATATTGGAATTAATTCTACTCTAATGGATAGTAAGTGAGCGTTCGCCTTCCAATGAGGTGAACCGGGTTCGAATCCCAGCAAATGGCTGGTTGTTCGCATCCGGCTTGCATCGACCACAGTGCTGACGTAAAACTCCTCAGTGGTAGATAGATCATGGGTTAGAGTCCTCGTCAGGATAACCGCGGGATGTCTTCGAGGTTTTCCTTCCAATGTAACGCAAATGCGGGTTAGTTTCATCAAAAAGTTCTCCGCGAAGGCAAATTTCTCCCGATACTTCATCTAGGAGTTCCCTTGTCTTCTGAATTGGGTTCAAAATTACAAGGCTACTTAGTTGAACATTTGTAAAGCTGAAAATTGGGACGGCTGTTCAACAACGACGGTTATCAAATAAAATCTATAGTAAGTGGCACAAAATTGAAATCTAATATTACGCTTAATAAATAAATAAAACTTAGTATTTTAATGAACAACAAAAGTTTAAAACTGAAAATAGAAATAAACCTTAAGATGTACCTTTAGAACCTTTAGATTCATTTAACAAATTATGTTTCTTTTGATTAAAATAAGGTTATTTAAGAGATTTTTTTTGATAAAATTAAAAAATAGCTGCTATATTGCTGATTTGTACAAAACTTTTAGAACTTATTTATTTATTATTTTAAATTTTTCGAGAAAAGAAAAGAAAATGGTATTTAGAGGACTAATTACCCCAAATTATTATTTAAAAAAAAGAGAATAAAAACGTCCGACATGTAATGAGGAATAGAAAAAAAGTTTTAATATTTTATTCACTAATAAATTATTACCAAATTGGATATTTTAACAACGGTGGAATAAGAATTAGCGACATGCTCTTATCAATCAAATTTTAATCTTGTAGGTAATCCCGGACTTAGACGATAGTTGTATTTCTGGATATTTTTTCTCCATTTAGAGCATTTTTTTTAAATGGGGGCATTGAAGAGCATTTTTAAGTTTTTGGGGGTATTCCTTTTTCTATATTTTTCATTATTTCTTTGATTTTGGGTCATTTTTATCACATTAAATGCGAAGCAAAATGAAAGTGTTCTCAACTCAATTTCTTTCTCTTTTTTCTTACTATTTTAGCACATAATATTTATTTCAAACTTTAATGAATGTACTGTATGTATTACATTGCTTTATAAATTTTGACAGAATGAAAGTAATTTTAAACAGGAAAAAATTGCTTGTTTTTATTTTCTCTTAAATAATAGAACATTTTTAAGGACATTTTATGCATTTTGAGGGAATTTTAGGTCGTCCAAATCCGTGCACTACTTATAAATAAGATACCCAAATTCTCCATTTAAATTGAATTATTGTATACAAATCGACTTAAAGACAAGGAATTTATATGGGAAAAAATTTCCGTTTCAAAAAGGTTATAATGATATTTAAAACAGCAATTTTTACTTTGAACATTTCGCCTACGTCTGCGGTTGCATTAATTCCGCACGATGCTTTAAACACGTATTAATCATTTGAACAGTGAATATTGAGGTTTTGAAGTAAATATGAAATTAAAAAGTTTTCAAAAACAAAAGTAAAGGTGAAATTTTAAAACTTTTAATCAGATTTTAACAGATAAACCAATTGTGCACAATCAGAATTGTACGCACAGAATTTAGAGTTTGATTTTGTTATATTTCCGAAAGAATGATCATTTTCATTTTATTTTACAGGTGTATAAGATGATTGAAATTATCATCGGACGTATGCTGTGAATAAATATCCCTGAGATTAAAAGATGAAGAAACGCCAATGCTGCTTTATAATAAATCTAATATTGACGTGTTCAGTTTTGTACGTAATTCATAGTTATCTAAATTCACTTTACACGTGGAAATGTTGCAAGTTCTTATTTGGCAGCGAGAAGAGCGTAGGAATTCCAAGCATTGTAGTTTACAGCAATAAAAACAATATAAAAGAAAGCACAAAATGCCAAAATTTCAATCATACTCTAATCATCTCAACCATCAAAAATGAATGGCAAAAAATAGATCATACTAATCTTTATGTATATTCAGCTTATATAGACGATAGAATAAAAGGAAAACGATTTATTCGTATAATAGCCATGTCCAAAGGAATGTTCCGTCAAAGGATATTTTGCAACACCTGGACAAACGATGAAAACGTCTATTCATACCAACTCGACTTTCAAGAACTGTGGATTACTTCTTGGGATATGGCAACACCTAACCAGTACTACAGACCTTTCTTACTATCCTGTGAAGTTGATAAAACTATCTCACCATCAGCCATAACAGTAACAACAACGCCATGTAAACACTCCAGTAGTATCCTGCTATTAAACAAAACACATTCAAAATCTAGAATTCAGAGGGATTTTATGGTTTGCCTTAAGCCTTTAAATTTTAAATATGATATAACAGTAAAACTGTTAGAGTGGTTAGAGCTCCAATTTCTCCTAGGAGCTGATAAAGTTGCAGTTTACGTCTACAAAGTACCCTTTAAAGTGCTGAATGTTCTGAAACACTATGAAGAACAAGGTAAAGTAACTATTAAATACATCTCTCTGTTAGACTCCCAAGAGGTAGCCAATGAAAAATCAGAGCAAAATGTCTGGCAAAAACGGCGATACGAAATGGCTATTTACAACGATTGCTTTTACAATCACATCTTGACGCACAAGGTCGTAGTTAACTTAGATTTAGACGAAGCCATTATACCAATTAAAGCGAGCTCTTGGCCAGTATTGTTTAAACAAGCAAAAAAATACTCTCCGAACATTTTTCAGTTTGCTTCCATATCGGCGCCAAATGTGTATTTTTTTGATAGTTTTGGTGAAGAATCAGATGAAAGTGTTCCAGAATATTCATATATGTTACGGCATTTAATAAGATCGTCGAATTTCACGCCGCCTGGTTTTGCTCAAAAGAGTTTCTTCCTCACAAATAACACTTTGAGTGTCACAAACCACTATGCACTGAAATCTTTACACTATTCCATTAGAACAAATACTGCCATGAAGAAAGAACTGGCCCAACTCAACCATTACCGCAGTGCTTGTCCATCCAAAATGGAGATCGAGTGCCTAGAGAACTACATGAAATTCACAGTCAAAGACCCTATAATTTTGAAATATAAAGATACATTAAGCGCTCAGATTAAAAAAAGATTGGCAGAGTTAAATTTGACTGCATAATGAAGCAGGATGTAAAATAATTCGAAGTCTCTTACACCTTTTCTCTGTATCGAATTTTTTTTCTTCCGAATTTTCGACCCCAAAAAGAGAGCTTTTTTTATTGCTGAAAATTAAGATATTTTTTTAAATTCTAAATTCGAAAATGCAAAATATTTTTGCCAGCAAGCACTTTTTTGCTTGATTGGTGGTGAAATATGTGATGTCCCGATCACTAATCTCCTGCATTCCCTGCAATTCACCCAAATTTTACATTAAAAAAAAAATACTATATTTATTAACACTATTGCTTTAAGGTGCTTAAGAGAGAGGTAAAAAATATTTTGGAAAATAATTTTCCAACCTTATACATCATAACTATTTAGACATGCAGTGGTAACACCAATGAAAGTGAAATAACAAAAAGTACAAAATGAGTTTGATTTCAATTTAAGGCGGGGAATCTCACGGCGAAAATTGTGAAGAAAGGGGGACTAGTTGCGCAATATTCTCAAAATACAAAAATAATCGCGGGATTTAAAGAGAGGTGTAAGTAGCGACGAATTTAATTTCAATGATGCTATTTTTCTCTTCATCGCATGGCACGCAACGCCGACCAACGGTCACGAAAACGCCGAACGTATGAGATGCGACGCCGACAGAGAGGGGATTTTCGAAGGTTCGTCGCCAAGCAAAATAAAAAAAAGCCACAGCTTATGCAAAGCGATGATTTTAGTATATTTATGATCTTGCCGTGAAGAATTATGTGGGTTATAGAACAGACAAGTTACTTAAATTTAGTTTAAAGTTATTAAACTTATTTAAAAATTGTAAATTTAGCGACATTTTCCCTCCTTGATGATAATTAACAAAATAACTGCCTTATTCTTCAGTTTTTGAAAATTTTTATGAGCCGAGGTAATGCAGCATTGGAGTAAGTTTTTAAATATTAAAAAATTAGCCCATAAACGCTTTTCAGTCTCAAAAAACTTCGCTATTTTCAAAATAAGCATAGACAGCGCTGGCTTAAGATAGGCTAAATTTGACCCAACAGTCATGAGTAACTGTTGCCAACTCACAGCAGTTATTCGCAAAAAAGCATCAGTAGATATGACAACGGAGCCTTCGGAAAAAAAAAATTTAAACCAAATAGCGAAAATTAATATATTTAATTCTTTCACACTATGTTTTCAGACTAACAAACATTTAACAAATTCAACTTTTAAAATAGTAGGGAAAAAAGCATGTGATTTTGTATATTTACTGATGAAGATAAGCTTATGGCAATATATATGTTACGGTTAAAGTAATAAATCTCGTTATTATGTACGGTTAAAGTTATATATTATTAATAATTGTTAATGAAGTTTTGTCAGTATGAATAATTTAGACATTATTAATTGAAACTTAAATAAGATACCTACAAGTGGGTATCCTGATTGGTTGTTGAAGCAAGGCATTTGTTTATGTTTGCAACAGTTCTTTCAATTCTATTTCGAGTAAGCCAAGCTCGTCAAATATCAATTCTCTTAAGTGACACATTCTATATTCTTACACAAAGATTTCAATTCTTTCACTATATATTTCTTACTTAACACAAAGACAGGCATGAGGCCAAGCAGAATTTAAACCAACTAATCATGCATCGAAGTTGCCAGGTACACAAAACAAAAATATATGAAGGATACAAAAAAACACATAAACAAATAATAAATCTAAATTAAGTAAAAGACGCAGACGAGAAATAATTTTATTTCAACAAATTCGATGCTCGATACGGCGCTGTATTTAATCAATTTCATATTAATTAACATTCTGACTTATAGGAAGAAACTTAGCTCAATTTTAGCACGCCATTTTGCTTATAAACAAACAACTGGAGCTGACGTCATAGGTCACATGTGTGGGTATCCGAGATCTTCTTCTTCTGAAAGTGCAAGTACCTAATTTTAACATAATTCTTGTAGGGTTTTGTGCTGTGATAAAAAATTTGTAGTTGTAAAGATTAGATGAGGATTACGTTAAAGCAGATTCGATTTAATTAACTTGATTCCAGGCTACATACTTAAGGTGTAACACACATCGGGATATTTGAAACTAAAGATAAATAATACTAATTTAACGTATTTTTCTTTAATTTTATTTTTACTTTCAGTAATAAGCATTAGAGTTTTGAAAATATAAATTAAAAATTGTTCATTAATTTGTGGCATTCCTGTATTTTTTGATCTTTCAGTAAAAGCAATTTAACTATGAATGATTTAACACAGACAAATATAAAATATCATATATAAAAAAAAACCTGTCGCCAGAAACTAAAATGGTGTAATAAATTAATTCTTTGATTCAAAAGATTAATTGAGGATTATGTTAAAGAGCCTAGATGTAATTGACTTGATATTAGACTAGATGCTTAAGTAGTAACAAAAGATGCCACACTTTGGGATATTTGAAATCAAAAATAAATAATAATAATTTGACATGTTTTTTTAAATTTCGTTTTTGCTTACGGTAATATGCGTTAGAGTTTCAAAAATATAAATTAAAACTGATCATTAATCTGTGCCATTCCTGTATTTCTTTGTTCTTTCAGTGAGGGGAATTTAATTATGAATGGTACATCACAGATAAAAGTTTCAGACATAAAAAAAAAAAAAAAATGTCACCAGAAACTAAAATGGTATAATAAATTTATTAATTCTTTGATTTAAGAAATAAATATACTTTTGAATTACATAAATATATTTATAGAAACAACAGTCTTCCTGAAACACATAAAATCCAGACACATCCAAAAGAATAAGTGGTTGTGTTCTTCTTTGGTTAGTGCAGATACGCAAAACAATAACATTTAAGTAGCCAGGGTTAATACATCTTTTTTCATTCAATATTTATAACAATCACATGGTTAATTATGATCCACAATAAAAACAATATAATGCTCATAATGAAATGAATGAATGTTAATAGCAATTAAACATTAGTATATTGTTGAGTACAATATCAACTCATAAAATGTGGAGCCATTTGGGAAAAAGAATATAAAAATTACCCGATGAAGCAGCATTTCTTATTTTTAAACATCACAAAAAACATCAAAACTGACTCTGATTCTATGGTAAATTTCAAATGTTTATTTCATTGAAAAAATAAATAAATAAATATTTATGAATAATTGAATGCTTTAAAACATGATTTAACCTCCTGAGGCTGGAGCTTTAAATAATGGTAGAAGATACGATTTTTACTTCAAAATATAAAGCTTGAAAGTAAGTATTGTATTAATCTCACAGATATATATAATTAGAAATACAATAAATTTTGATGAAATAAACAAAAAGATTATTTTCAGGCCGCATTCCTTTACAAGAGACATTTCAAAATAAAGAATATTTATAAGATAAAAATTATTCTTAATAATGCCTCAAGGCCTCTAAAAAACAAAAAATTGAAAAAAATATAATGTAATTGTAAAATTAAAAAAGGAAAACGAAAACAAATCTACCAAAATAAAATAAAATAAAATTTAAAAAAAAAAAAAAAAAAAAAAAAATACAATGTTAAAATTAGGTTTACTAATCTAACAGTTGACAAAAATTGTTAAGAAGAAGAAAAAAAAAATTTTTGCTTTCAGCTTTAACTATCACATTAAAATTCAGTGCTGCCATCTATGAAAGAAACACTTTAAGATGTATGGTAAGTAAGATATATATATATTTATTTTAAATTAATTAGACTTAATATTTTTAATCATTGCATAGAAAACAGTAATTTTAATTTTTACCATTTTTTGCATATTGTAAAGTATTTTTATAATGTATTTCTTTACTATTTTGTCAAGAAACAAAATACTCTATATAATAATATATATCATACAATAATATATATCATATAATAAGATGTATCTAAAATATATCTAAAAGGCAACTTGAATTGAATTCCTGACCTTTCTTATACAGGGATGAGAGTAATCAGAAAGTATAAAAGAGGAAATAAAAAAAAAAAAAAAATAATAAAAAAAAATAAAATATATATATATATATATATATATAAACAAAAATGTGACAAAATGAGTGCGATTTTTAAACTTGTAAACCATGTGAATATAAATCCCGATATGAGACTTTTAAATCACGTAAATATGAAACTCTACATCGAATTTAAAAAACGCGAAAATACAAATCATGATTTTTTAATTTCTTGATCACGATGCATAATTTTTAAATTGCGCGATATTACAACCACAAAAACGAATCACGATATTGGATTTTAAGCTCGCGTGAATACGAATTGCTACATAGGGCTTTAAAATCTCGTAAATACAAATCGCGATATTGATTTTTTAAATCTCGTAAGTAAGAATCGCAACGTTCAACTTTTAAATCAGGTAAATACGAAAATCGAGAATTGATAATAAAATCGCGATTTTAAAAATGCATAAATACAAAACACGAGATTGGATTTTTTAATGTCGTAATATACGATATTTAAATAGCGTAAATAAGAATAGCAATGTGCAACTTTTAAATCAGGTAAATACGAAAATCGATGATTGATATTAAAATCGCGTGAATAAAAATCGAGATATTTGCAGAGTTGTGATTTCTAAAAGGCTTGTTTGTATTGTTTTTGTTTAGACATAATAAATAAAAATTTACTAGATTAATTAAATGAGCAAATAAATATTTTCACCGCAAATCCACCTCTATTTTTTTCCTCTTTTTTTGTTTGTTTTCACGCCAGAATACAAGATGCAGCGACGTCTGAATTACGAAAATACGAGCTATCCAGCCGACGGATAAAAAATACAGAAAATCTTATTTTCTGTGCGTGAAATCGGAGAAAATAGCTAAAATAAGTAAAAATGCGGAAGGGTTAGCAGCTAGGGCGTAGATTGAATTTTCTGTTTATCTTTGAAAATCATAAATAAATATAATTAATAAGAAAATAAGTGCGTAAATAAATAAGAAAAGGGACTTCAATAATTTCCCTCCGCGAAAAATTAAATTCCTCATAAAGTATTTTAACTTGTGCAAAAAAAAATTTAAGCGGAAATTAGCGGGAAAAATGGAAAAATCTGAAAAAAAGCGGAAATCCGCGAATCCGCGGAAGAATCTCATCCCTGCTTATAATTTTTCATTCTACTTGAAAACTCCAACCAATGAGGGTAAATCGAATTATACATAGATTTGTTAGGTATACAGACATAAAAAATTAAACATTAAAACATTTTTTAAGTGATAAAAATTGTGCTAAATGTTGATCCAGACATTAGAAGTTGGGTCCAAAAAGCTTAAAATAAATTTTTAAAAATGCTGTTTCGAAAATAATTTTATTTTTTAAAACCCGGTTTCGGTTAAAATGAAAAGGTTAAATACCAGCATAATGACATTGCAATACGTTTACTAATTGACATTGCAATTTAAAAGTTTTGAAAATAATAAAATTAAATCTAACAGTTGACATTACATTGAGCACATTACTGTGTGAATGGGAAAAATAGTAATAATAGAAATAACTTTTTAATTATCTTATAATAAAACTTAACATTAAATATAATAATGCATACTAACAACCATTGATCGAACATATTCTAAAATGCATATGAAACAAGAAATAGAATGTAGTTACGATAGACGACAAATCTTTTTTTTAAGAAATCGATCCACAGTTTAAACCATGGTTAACTGCAAAAGTAATTTTGCAAATTACATATTTAATTTTAGGTACATATATGCAGGATACAAAATTAAAATAATTATAAATCTTCAAGTTAATATTAACTCAAGATATACCTTTATTTGCAATTCAAACTTTAGGAAAGTTGAAAACCATTCACATTTTTAGATATAATTAATAAGGTCATTGTATTGTTAAAAAAAATAATTAAAAAAACTTTAGTATAATTTTTAGTTACAGAGCTTTTTTTCCTTTAAGTTTGAACTATTGTATTTAGACTATATAAGGATGATTTCATAAAAAAATTAAACTTAAAAGTTATGTTAACTGTACTTAGTAATTTATTATTTTATAGTAATTTAATTTATAGTAATTTATACTTTTCACAATAGGCTAGACATCACGCAAGTAGTTCATAAACTATTTACTCTTAGCAAAAATATTCAACATTGTATCCATCTCAAGATGGCTACACAAATTCAAAAAGTAGCAAATTTATTGCTACCATACTGAGATTTTGAGAAAAGAAATAACACATTATGGTAGCACTTATTGATTAAAGATTCCAAACTGGACTGAAATCTTATTAAGATGAATTCTTAAATTAAAACTCAATCTATAAATTAAAAACTAGTTTTGATAAACACTCATTATAATTTTTTCATAAATTTAGATAGCTAGTTTACTATTAATCCAAGGCAAAATATTTAGACAGAAGAAAAACCAAATAAAAATTCTGATTATTGGAGAAGTATAAACTATAAACAGAAACTATCAATAAAACTAAAAAATAAAAAAAAAACTTAATTAGACATAAAATTTTGATTTCCTTCTTTAAAAACTACATATTAAACAATTGAAATAATTTCTAAACTAATTCTATACACATAAGAATGACATAAATTTAATCCAAACTATGAATAAGTTTTAAGTAATTGTTAATCCGAAGAAAAAAAAACCCCATCAACTTCACTTCAAAAATCTTCATTGATAGAATAACGTTTTATTATATATAATTGTTTTAATAATGGGTTTTTATTCACATAATAATTAAGATTTCACATTGGAGATATACTTTTCATTATGAGCAGCATATATAAATAATACATATGTATTAAAACATATTATGATTTTATACATTGGGTACAAAGTAAGTTGAAAAGAATTTACAAAAGAGGACACTATCAGTCTTAAAATAACATTTGATTTAAAGCTTTATCAAGTAAAGCTTTTGTGGAAAAGCTTTTCATAACAACAAAACTGTCTATTTGTGGGAACATAATGTAATTTGAAAGAAATTTTTATGTTTTGCTGTCATTTGAAGGAAAGAAAAAACAGCAGAAGGTTATTGATTGTTGTATGAAGCTAACAGGGATGATACTTCATCAGTTCCAACTTGTAAATATTTTGACACTGATGATGAACTACTTTTTTTCTTTTATTGACATAATGATATGCTGCCGAAATATGAAGGAATGTAGAAGCTATCGATGGAATATACAATTGTTACTTTCTAATACTGAAGCCCCAATTTTTAGGAAAAAAAAAAACACCTTTAAAACTTACTTGTATCACCAATATTGAAACATCAGAGTACTATAATAGTTTCAAAACAAACTATCAGATCAACTGCATATCCACAAAGCACAGAAAAAGAAATAAACTTTTAATGACACGCTTCATACAATGACCCCTTTTTAATTCAAACACAGACAAATCGAAATCTTAAATAAAAATAAGAATCAGTAATTTTCCAACAAATTCCTATGGATTTTTGCATTATAAATTTAAATCTAAATCAATTTAAAAAAAAATTTTTTTTGAATTTTTTTTAAGTTATCATTTTAAAGTAATATAAAGCAATCCACATCATTAGAATAAGAAGGTAAAAAACTAAAGCCCAACTACCTCAGATTGACTTAATTGCAAAATTTGCTTTTACATGTAATTCATATTTACACTCTACTCTTACAAGTCTGAAGATTTTTAATTTATGCAATCATAATGTTTAGTTATTAATTGTATGCTTGCATTATTTACAAGATAAAACTTGAAGGTCAGAAAGAAATTATTTTAGAAAGGAAAGCAGAAGTGGTAAGAGAATTTAGCATTAAAATTAAATTTTATGAAGTTCATGAATTTATTGTTTCACACATTTATGCAGTTAAATTTTACTAACTTCATGCTCTAAAACCAAAAAGAATTTTTAAATTTCAATTTGAATGATTTTACAGTCCTTTTAAAATTTTAATTATTTTACTATTCCACCAAATTTAAATAAAAACAATAATTAAAACATTTTTCGAAACAATAATTTGACAGGTTCTCCAACGAGAGAGTAATAATTAGTGTTAAATGTATCAAATAAATAGTGTATTGCTGAAAAAATTCAACTTAAATAATTTTATACATAATTTTTTTTTAAAAACTATTTACAAATGTAGTCCACATTTTGATATCAGTCACAAAAAAAGTTGTAAAACAGAATCCCCCTTAAAGAGTACCCCAAAACGGAGAGCAATCAATTCTACCAATAAAATGTTTAAATGAATATGCTGTCAGCAGAACAATGTAAATTTCTGAACTATCACTGATTAGATCACATTAGTTTTTTTTTTCCATGAAAATTTATACCAAATTTTTCGTTAAAGTTCCAGTAGTTTCTAAACTTGATTTAATAGTCATTTTGGTAGCAATGTGATAGTAACTTTTTTAACTACTAACAAAAATTATGTATAGAAGTCACACTATCAATATACTTTTCATTTCATACTTTTATCACTCGTCATTCAACTTTAAAATTGAAACTTTTTTTGTATTTTTCCCCATAAAAAGATGAACAATTCTAGTTTAACCAATCTCGTTGATTGCTTTGAATTAGGGATCTCAGTTTATTTGTCTTAATGTAAAAAAAGTAACAGTTAAAAAAATTTAAAAATTTGAAAAAGTTACTAAAAGTAAAGGGTCATTCCTAAATAGGAAAAAGAAATTTACTACAAATAAGGGATTACTAAAGCAAAATTAAAATAGTCTTGATCAGTATTTCATTTGACAAAAATTGAATCTGACTAAGAATGTGGTTAATCTGTTGAATCTGTCATCATTGTATGAATCATATTGAAATACACAAAGCATTTATGCACCAACCTCGGCTAAATCGTCTGAGAATTCACAATATATACATGCAGATGAGAATAAGTAATTTAATGATTATGGTTATCTTAAAACAGAAAACCTCACAGTGAATGTTATCATGAAAGTATCACATTTAGAAAAATAAGTTACACGTTTAACAATCCCACAATGCAACATAAGAGGAAAATAAAAGACTACTCACTTCCTTTAAAAAAAAAAAAAATTTTTTTTCAAAAACAATGGGGCTAGAAAGTAATTTGCTTAACATATAAAATTACAATTCCCATAAAAAATACTGGAATGAAAGTTTATTTTTAAGAATTACCTACTTTATAATGGAATTATAACATAATCAGAGATATGATAAACAAATATTTTTAATGAAAAAAAAAAAAAACAGGTTCCAATTTTTATCTTCTTTTAATTAAATTATTGTGAGCCCTATACAAGATGACTTATTGTTTTAAGATAAAAGTTTAATGGTGTAAAATCTGGAAATCAGACATACTACATGTTTTATATGACATTACATTCTCAAATTGACAAATTATAAAGTCAAATACACGTTTTTTTATAATAGCCTGTTTCTTCAATTGATTATGATGAGTCAAAAATAATTTTTGAAAACCATTTTTAATTATTTAAATACTTTTAAAAAATGAAAAAATTTACAAAGAGGTACAAAAAAGTTTTCATTAAACTTTAAACAACCATTGCCATTCATTATTAATTATAAAATCTTGAATTTATTATTTATTACATAGAAAATTCTCAATGCCATAAAAACATTAAAAGAAAAAAGTTATTTTCTTAAAAAAAAAAAAAAAGTCAGTTAAAAAGCTCAAAAGCAATGAATAGTGTCTTAATATGAAAATTCTAAATCTTATAACTTTAGTTTTCAAACTCAGCTAGTATTTAAAAAAAAAAAAAAAATCTTAACACATATGATATGTATTAGAATTAATTGACTTAAAAAAAAAGGCATTTCCCAAAATGTTTCTGTTGTTTTCCATAATGGATAATTTTATTTTAAAAATATTATTGTATATATATATACTATAATGATATGACCTATGATTTAATTTCATTAAGAAAAAAAAAAAAAAAAAAAAACTTTCCTCCAACAATCTATTTCTAAAACTATTACTAACTTTTATAGGTTTTGGAATATATTTCTTAACTTGATTAAACTTGGTGAAATTTAATCAATATATTGATAAAAGTGTAAAAATAAAGAAATTTTTTTTTTACTATTTTACAAACTGAAACACTTTGCATCTAATCTGGCAGAGTTCACAATGAAATAAAATTAGGCAAGAATTAAAAATGCATTGCAGGAAATCTCAATTGTATGTCTGTACACTACCTTTAATTTGATTTTTTTTAATGCTTCCAAAACTCACTGAAACAGCTCAACCAACCCTCAGCACTGTAATTATTAGCACAGTTTTCTTCTAAACTGTTTAGTATGGACTCAGAAGGGTTTGAGTGGCAAAGCTTTGACGGTTGGCAATTTTTCAAATCAGTGTAACTCAATCGTATTGAGATGAAGTTTCAACCGATTTTTGGCAACAAAATTATCATGATTATCTCGCGACATAACACACTACTAAGTAGCTTTAAATGCAAAAGTTTATTAACAACTTTATAAAAAACTGCATATGTTTAGAAGAAATTCTCAAAAGGTGAAAAGCACAAGACAGCTCTAAACTTTAAGCTGTGACAACAATTAAGCTGGGGAGTAGTGTTACTCGTTTCCCTGGCATCTTTAATGCATACGTGCTCCCTGGGTAAATGAGTAACACCATTCCTCAACACAGCCCAGGTGACATGCCTTCTCCAATTTCACATGAAGGTTACTTCGTACTAGGAGAAGGAAAATGGCCAATACATCCAGTTTTTTGTCGTTGGAAAAAAAAAAAAACAAGATTTAGTTTAATTTACAGTCAAAATGTTAAAGTCAATTTATAATACTGTCTATAAACAGGAATTAATGTAAATTATTGCAAAAGATTTATAAAATATCTTTAAAAAAATTTTAAAATCAAAAGATGCCAATTCTGGACATTCCTGATAACTGACCCAATGTTACAAAAAAAAAAAAATAATAATAATTTTTTTTAAAGTGTTTAGTTGTTAACAAATAAGAATAAATATAAGGTTTAAATAAGAAGGTTACCTGATAATAATCTAGACAAATAGCATTACTTGAAAAGTTGAATTACTAGGTGAAAGATTTTTAGAAAAAGCAATTTAGTGCTTGGATGCATGTCCAAAAGATTGCATACGAAACTGTGTTGTTATTGAAACAAGAAATTGATTTAAGTAAGAACTTTAACCAATTTCTTGAGGAAGACCCTTGCCTAATTTCTTGTAAGAACCAAAAACTTATTTAATCTTAAAATAGTTTTCAGGTATTCAAATATTTTCTTACTACAAGTCAGTGGTTGGAAAAACTACATTTTCTTTCTAGTTAACTACAACTTCTTTGTTTTAAATGTAGCAACTACAAACTACTTTTGAAATGTAGTCACTACTTTGCTACTTTTAGAAGACATGCTTACACAAAATAGTTTTTTATTCTAAAGCACTTTTCACAAATTTGTTCTTTTAACTTTCAAACTCTATGCTTTTCTCGACAGCAGTTTAAGAAATGCCAGTAAATTATCAAATACTTGTGATTTGAGTCATCAATGCTTTTTATATCCAAGAAATAAAGTACAGCGCAAAAAATAAAAAACAGATCATCCTGAATAACTTTTGATCTAATGATTGGATCTTCATGTTCTAGGACTCAATCTGAATGGTTTGAAGGGGTGACCACAAATATGCTTATTCATTAATGCACATAATATTTTAAGTAACGAAATCAGACACAAAAATGTACTTTATAGTTCTTGTGAAATCAAATTTTAAAAAAGTGAGATATTTAAAATTCGATTTCTTAAGAACAACTCGACTAATTTCTCCAAGCATCAGACGTAGATCTTATTAATGCTCGGCCACAGAGGAGGCATTTGGATTGCGCACGCTGTTGGGATTTTTACCAATCAGATTCGAAATTTTTTTTTTGTTTGAACTTTATTTAACTAACGTTAAAAGTTGTTGCCAGGAATTGCTGCAAATTACTGTTTTTTTGTATCGCACTACTCACTACACTACTTCTTTTAAAAAATAGTGACTACAGTAGTTTCGCTACTTGGGGCGAAACTACTTCCAACCACTGCTACAAGTGAAATAAATAATTGTCCAAGCAATAAACGCCAATAGCTTTTCTCATAAATTAACCAAAGTAATCCAATGAACTAAATTTTGATGGAAAAAGTTTTTATAGTGTTAGTTTTATTATAGTTTTGTTAGATAGAAAAATATATTGATCAATAGTGAACATTTAGTGCATACAACGTAAATATGAATAGAATTTAGAACACTGCCTTTTGAATCACCTTTTAAGAAGTTCCCTTATGTTAAAATATATGACATTATTCAATGAGCAAAATAATGATTACCATGATATACAGAAATAAAACTACAAACAGTTAAAAATGTTTTGCATAATAACATAATAAGATACTTGATTATACAATAGAACAAGTATTATTATTACAAAATTACATAAATTTGAATCCTCAGAAAATAAGAACAAATTTTTATTTTCTTTGACTAATAAAAAGATTGGATTAAAAAAAAATGTTTGAGGATGCTAAACCAAATTTGTAATGATTACGTAGGTCAAGTTAAACATTAATAACTGTAAAAGTTTAATTTTAAAAAGTTATTAATAGTTAAAGAAGAAAAATTCATGATTTTTTTTAAAGCAACAGGTCATCACTTTTTCATATGTATGGAAAAAGTTTACACAATCTGTTTTACAAAATAAATTTTTCAGCACAGCAGCAGCAACCGTATCCGTATGCAGATAACTTAGCATCTAAGTTTTATTTTTATAAAGCAAATATACAAACTGGGGTAGGAATCACCGAGACTCCTTTTTAAAATATCTGTTAACTTGTTTATAATAAAAACCACAAAATTGAATTGAGAACAAAACAAAGAACAAAAAGTTATTCTATTACTTGGTGGACTTAACTGTAAAAGAATTCATTCCATTTTTAGTGTCACTGCATAAAATTGAACTTAAGTTTAAACAACATAACGTTTTTGTGTAAATTGTTAAGGATTTTATATTTAAAAATTATGCACGTTAGATGAATCTGAAATTTTTAGAACAATAATATCTGTCTGGCTGCATTAAGTCGCAGAAAAAATTTGAATTAAAGCAGATTTACTCTGTGAATTCGGTTAATTATGGTAGTTAATCATCCTGTTGCTTTAAAAAAAAGTAATGCTAAAGAGTATAAAACTAGTGATTCATAATCAAAAATAATTAAGAAACTCTAATGACTAGAGGTTTCAAATACGATAAAAAATAGATGTCAATTTCTTCTCCCCAACTCAAAATATACAAAAATAAAATTCTAAAATAATCTTCATTCTGTGAAACATATTTGGTATAGAAACAGAATACGACATTTGATTACCTGAATGAAAAAGGAGGGAAAAATAAGCACCTGATGATGAAGGATGTGACTTAGAAAGCACCTGAAAACTATAATGCAGCAGGGGAAAAAACAATTTCAACCAGTTAAAGGATGCAAGTCGACTTTCACTTTCTCATCGCTGCTTAGCATTCCAATAGTTGGGTAAAATCCACCCTTTGGAATGCATACATCTTTCTGGCCAATGGTTTTACCATTACGAGTAAAAAACACCTGAAATGGGTGCACATTCATTAGAATAGTACTATGACAGGTATTAAAATATTCACAATTTCTTAACATTGGTAGTCGTAAACATAAAATTGGGTCGGCCGTTCAATGACAGTTATAAAATAAACAGCCTTGCATAGCCAAATCTTTCAATAAATTATTTATTATCAACTGCATTATTTTTATAGTTCACTTAATTACAAATTTATTAAAAATTCTTAATTACAAATTTAATAAACTACAATTTTTTTTTTAATGTACTGATTACTTCACTACTTTCAAAATGTAGTAACTACTTTAAGGAAATGAACTGTACTGGGGAATCTTAATTTTCATTCATGTTCAAAATAGTTTTAAATAAAAAATTGGCTTATATTAAACATGAGGACTCATTAGGAGGTATCTCCATGTTTACACAAGCCAGAACCTAAAACATTTTAGTTCAAATTTGTTCGTTTAACTTTTAATTTTTAATGCCTTTTTTGACAGCAAATATTTAATTAAGTAATGCTAGAAAATTATCAAATATTTGCAATTTCGTAAAGTGTTTAATGCTCTTTTTTTTGTTGAGAAATTAAGCACATTGAAATAACATCAATGTTTCACGAGTGTACATTTGCATTTGAAAGTGTGACCCAAGCGATAAATTAGTATTATTCATAAAGGGTAGTTTAAATATCAATTATATGCGATTCTTATTAGATAATTCTTGTTAATGTTCAGCAACAGAGTAATTTTCATTGCATCTGTTGCTGGCCCTGCATACGTTTGTACTCATCAGATTAAAAAAATTAGCTGTGTTTGTATCTTGCTTCTTTGCTAAACTAACATTAAAAGAAGTTGCCAGGAATTGTTACAAATCCCTGTTATTTTTTTGTATCACACTACTCACAACCATATATGGCAACGTTACTTTTAAAAAGTAACGAGTAAAAGTACAAGTATTTTTAAAAAAAGTAACGAGTAAAAAGTTCTTATTTTAAAAAGTACAAGTAAAAGTACAAGTACTAAACAAAAAAAGTAACAATTTAAAAGTACATTTCTAGGAAATTGAAAATTCAAAGTAACCTAAAATTTTATTGAATAATATTCCTATGTTCTTTAATGTTTTTGCAAAATTGTTGTTATTTATTTAATTATTTTTAATTTTGAAAGTTATGGACATTAATTTATTTTTAAATTCGGAAGAATATTATAATATAATTTTATAATATAATCGTATAATATAATTTTAAAATCAAATATAATTTTAATATCAAACTTTTTATGGATTTGCACGAAAAAGAAATTTTATCTAAAATTTGAAAACTGGTTCAAAGAAAAGAAATAAACTGTTTAAATATTTACGAGTAAGCAAGTTCCTCTAACTTTAAAATATCGTTGGTGCGACTTATAGTACACAATTATAATTAATAAACCTCAATATAGTTGATTAATGAGAAACGAATATCAAAATTTACGAAAACGACAGCTCTTTCTTCTTTCCCTAGTTTATATTAATTTAAAGAGAGTCTTTTTTTATTTAAATAAAAATTTATATTTGCTAATTCAAAATAAATATTTGTTAACTTATTTAAATGAAAAAAAAAAGATGAAAGTGGTAGAAATCATATTATTACGGAATAAAATCTAATTCGAATGTTAAAAAGCTCCTGCAATAGTGAACATTTGAAATACCCAGGAGCCAAACCAGAAATCAAAATTATCTGTTTACATATAAAAAGGAGCTTAGATTTATGTTAATATTAGAACTATAAAAAAAAATTTTAATTTTGTTTTTATTTTCGGAAGCTTTATTTTATAAATAAATTACCTTGTTCGACAAATTTGATAAACATTACAACTTATGTTAGAAAATAAATTTTAAAAAAATAGATTCATATACAGGAAACCCCTATAAATCCAATAAACTACAAATTATATTTTGTTTTTAACTATAAATTTTTTTTATTTTAAAATATTTCATAATGGTAATTTTTGGATTTGTAATGATGTGCAAATTATGAACAAATGTTTTATTTTAAAATTTTATGAAATAAATAACTAATAACTAATTATCCACGATGTGCAATACTAAATCCAAAAATTATAAACAAAAGTTTCATTTTAAAATTTTATGAAATGAATAACTAATACGTTTACGTAATAGTATATATGTTACGTTTAATATAATTCAAAAAAAATATTTTGTTGCAAAATTAAAAAAATTATAATATTTTAGATTTTTTTTAATGCATTCTACATCTCCATTAAATAAAGCATTGTTTTTATAATTTAATACTTTAACGTTAAAAAATGTAAAACTTGTGTCCAAATTTTTTGTAATAGTAATATGAAATTAGTGACTTAAATTATTTAAAAAAGCATCCAATGCGCACACATTGTTAACAAAATTTTTAATTAACATATTTAAATGAATGAAAAATGTTTCAAATAAATATAAAATGTTATTTTATAAATTGAAAATTAGATATTAAAATTTATATGAAATATAAAATTTTTATGAATAATTAGATATTAAAATTTTTTAGAAAGCTTACTGAGTTTCAGAAAAAAGTAACGATTTCATTCGACATTTCCGTTACAAATACTTGTACTTTTTCCCTAAAAAAGTAACGAAAGTACAAGTAAAAGTACTAAATTTAAAAAGTAACGAAGTACAAGTAAAAGTACGTACTTTTTACTTGTACCGGCGGTACAAGTAACGAAAGTAAAAGTACTGCCATATATGCTCACAACACTACATTTTTTTTTTAAATGTAGCAACTACAGTAGTTTCATTACTTGCAATGTGCTACTTCTGATCACCAATTTGCAGTGAGCTCCTTCTAACCATTGACAAAAAGAAGTATTTTCTAAAGAGAGTTTTGAAGGACGCTTTCAGCTATAATTGCAATCTTACAACATATTACTCTACAAATTTTGTTTAACCTTTTTCTAATAGATAGCGACACTGAGTTGATTTTTAGAATAGAAATTCAATTTGTTGCTTGTTTCACAGGAATATTACTCTAATTCAAATTTTAGATTATGGGAATCTTTCTAACGTTTTTCACAATTTTGTAAAAATCCAAATATCAATGTTTTGCAATTTTGTATAATGTTGCAGAAATGCAATTATTTGTTTTGTGATTACAGTAGAGTCCCGATTATTCGAGTTAATGGGGACCGCAACAGACTCGGATAACTGAAAAACTCGGTTAAAGCGAAGAGTATAAAAACGGAAAGAAAAAGAGAAGGTGTAAATGTAATATATTTAAGAAATACAAAATGTATACGAGTATACCACATACAATTCATATTATAATTAAAAAGCTTGCTTAAAAACATTTAAAAAGCATACTTTACGAGAATTAAATAGTTTTTACTTAAAAAAAGTCCTTAATCGTTTTTTGTTCTACGTAACTTTGGCGCTTTTCTGTAGTAATTTTCGCCTTTTTTAGGGATAACAGGAAGGCTGGTGTCGCCTCTTTTTGTTGTTCTATATATTCAATAGTACATTCGATAGCTTTTAGTCCATCTGTATGAGAGATTTTTATATGTTGATTTTAATAATCACTGTCTTCATCATCTTCGCTAGATTCATTATCATTATTGACGATATTAACGATATTTTCATCAGACCAAGTTGTTGGATTTTGTTTTTCTGAGTGTTTGGAAGATAAAATTCAGATTTATTTTTCAGCGGTTTTTTAAAAATAAACTAGAACAAAAAAAATCCTTGAAATATTTGATAGCTCGGTTAAAGCGGAAACTCGGATAACTGGGGCTCGGATAATCGGGACTCTACTGTATTTTTCAATAGTTATTATAAATTTTTTATGTGTTTAAAGTTATACATTTTAACGTAATAGGAATTAAAAAAAAAAAACAACAAATAAATTGGTGTTGAAATAATAAATACGTTCAGCCACTTTTTATAAAGTTTAAAGATAAAAAAGTGTTTGACAGTACTTCAGAATCACTTTTTTGTGGTATATAGACATTTTGGCATATCTAGTGATATTTAAATAAAATAACGCGAACAATATAATTATTAAATGTGGGATCTTCTATACTATATGACAAACACCTAATCTATAATTAAGTTCATTACACACATTTCGGATTTAATAACTGCTGCAAGTATTTGCAGTGTTTTCAGCATTGGTGATTCATAAACAGTGGCTTTAGTATGTTGGTGGCATGTGATTTATCGTTTTAAACTACTGATGATGAAAAAAACTGCTCAAACATGATTATGAAAATCTAATTTTAGAAACCTGTATGTTAACACCAAATTCAATATTTTCTTTTGCTTTCCACCATTCCTCATCTTCAGATTCACTCAGAGACCCCGACAATTCATCATCGAAGTCTGCATTTAAGGAAGACGGACCATTTTCACTCGTTTCATCACAGTCAAAGTAACAAACAAAGTCTCGGGGGAACATAATTCCACATCCCATTATGTCACCTAGAACAAGAGTTAAATACAATCTATAAAGTAGTCAAAACTATGGCATACATTACAGAACAATGTAAAAATTTTTTCATGATTTTTCAAGACTAATTTTATAGAATTTCCCCAATTTTTGTAACTGGTGGTACACATTTTATTATTAATTTTTCAGACATGAAATTTTATACACTACTACATGTAATTGGTTCAAACATTCATATAAAACCCCACTTTGTCCTCTTATGGTAAGGCATTCAAAATATTTGCAAAATTACCAAAATTTTTTAAAACTTTAGTTATTATCTGCCTACCACTCTAGAAAATATTTTGAATAAAAGCGTAGTAGCTGACCCTGTGGCAGAATTTATTCTAATACTAATATCTTTCTGCAAGACACTTTTAAAAATAGCAAATATACTGTTACTAATTTAAAGTCATCATGAAAGAAAAAAAAAAAACTTTTCGGATCAAACAAAATAATTTTTTTAATTGAATATGAATTATTTTTTTAAATTCTACCATGGGCGATATTCTTGCATTTTGTAGGGGGAAAACACTTTCCCCCTACTATTTAATTTTTGGCATTTTGAAAAATCATCAACACATTAAAAAATTTTTGAAATTTGTAGCAGTAATTATAGGGGGGTATGATTGACAGCAAAATCAAACGAAAGGGAGTCTTCAAGAAAAGGTTACTAAATGCGTGTTTTTATTTCAAGATCAGTTGCAGGAAAGAAAACGAAATTTTTTTCATTTTTACTCTTTATTTTTCATTATTCTCAAATGAGAATAGAAAAATCACAAGCATTTTTTTCCACTCAGATGCACGAGAAAGGCATATTTTGAATATAATTCTGTAGAAAAGATAAACTTTTTAGAAAATTTCTGCAGAAAAGAAAACCAAAATTTTTTACTTCCCAAAGGAAAAATCTTTCTGCAAGAACTCAGTAACATTCACCGACAATGTCGCCATCCTCTGCCATGGCGGGGGGGGGGGGGGGGGGGCAGCCCTGAATATCATCCAACTTTCAAAATCTCAATACAGTTAAATTACAATTATTTAAACTGGGTTCCCACGCAATTTTTTTAAAAAAATTCAAGGACTTTTCATTTTCAATGACTTTCAAGGACTTAAAATCAAATTTTTCAAGGACCTATTCAGTATTATTGTTATATGCTAAAGTACATGTCAACCAGATTTTCCAATTACGTAGAAGCAGAAATTGTATATTTTTAAATTAAATTTATCAGCTAACAATACAAATGGCTGATAGTTACATTGTTGTTTCAAAACACCTAGAAAAAATTTTCAATTGACAAAAAAAAAAAAAAAAAAAAAAAACTCCAACAATACAAACCAGCATCAGTGAAATTTTTCATGAAAATTCAATGAAGTGAATTAGAATTAATGAAACTGAATGAATGTATAAAGCATATTATACATTCATTCAATTTCCTAATATAAATTCTGATGAGTAATTTGCAAATCACTTTAAAGTAATATTTGACATGTGATTCATTAATCACTTTCAGTTAAACCGCAATTCGTAAAGCATTTCATATGATTTCCGATCCGTAAATCAAGAATCTTTTTAATGTGAATTATGATGTTTATTCATAATCAATGAAACCTGTAGAACTAAATTTTATTTATTAGCAGTAAAAACTAACAGTAAAAGTTTGATAATAAATGATAAAAAAATTAATTATACTTTGTACTTAAAAGAACAATATTAACCTGTTGTAATAATAGAGTTAACACATTGAACATATTTCTAAATCCATTAAACACTATATATTATTCGAAAACTATGACTAAAAAACCTAAAATTTGCTAGAAATTTTAGCTTTTAAAACATCAGAGCCTGAAAAATCTAGGAGAGAAAAGTTTTGCATCTTCTTTAACCCCTTTTCACTTCAAGCATTAATAACTGCATCAATCAGAATTTCTATAATTTTCCTTTGAATTTATTATTTTGTTACTACTTTTTTGGAAGAAAAATTAGTAGTATTTTAATTCCTAAAAAATCAAGTACTTTTCAAGTACCCTATGACAGAATTCAAGGACTTTTCAGGGCCCTGATATTTTTCAACCAAATTCAAGGACTTTCAAGTACCGTGGGAACCCTGTTAAATTAAAAAAAAAAAAATATTTGATTATCGGTGTCTCCTTTCATATTCACATAGTTTATATTTGATTGCATTATTAAGATGATTGATAGATTCAGATTCTTTTTCAAATAAAGGAGATAAAAAATTAAAAGAATTTATTTTATGCTGTTTTCAAAGAAGCACTTTCCTAAAAGTAACTATACATAAAAACACATTACAAAAAGAATTGAATTTCAAAACATTATAATTCAGAGAATAATACAAACCCTTATAACAACGAGGCCCAAAAGGATCTCCAACACCACTACCGACAAATATTTTCCCATCATCTGCACAAAAATAAAAACAAAATTAAAAATTTTTTTATTTGCAAATCATTCCAAAACATTGAAAGAATATTGAGAAAGGAGAAAAAGCAAAAATTGTTCCTAACATTTAATAGTATTATGCATATAAGTAATAAAAGCATACATTTGTCTCAAAAAAAAAAAAATCTTGCTACTGAAAATTTGCTGACATTTTGAATTAAGTTTTTAACATTTTCCTTTTTTTTTTTTCAGATTGAATATATTTTATTTAAACATTATGGCATAAAAAATAACATAAAACTTTACTATGGCAAAATGTAAAACTTGACAAGCAGTAAATATATTAACAAATCAGCAATAAAATTAACTTAATAAAATTATCAGTTTAAAACTGCAACAACAAAAAAAAAAAATCGGTCTAGAAATCTAGTTTATTGCCATTTTGAGAAAATGTCTGTTTTTAGAACATTTTTCTGAAATATGCCAACTTTATAGTTAGGTGGAAAAAAATGGAAAAATTTAACAAGTTCGGGAATTTTTTTTCGCAACAGCAGGGTTCCCACTCATTTTTTTAAAAAAATTCAAGAACTTTTCAATGACTTTCAAGGACCTATTCAATATTACAATTATATGCTAAATTACACGTCAACTAGATTTTACAATTACGTAGAAGCAGAAATTGTATATTTTTAAAGCACAATGCTTATTTGACAACAACAAAAAAATATTTATTAAATTTATCATCTAATAATACAAATGGCTGATAGTTAAATTGCTGTTTTCAAACCACTTTGAAAAATTCCAGTAGACTGAAAAAAAAAAAAAAAAACTCCAATTGACATGGGATAAAAGCCAAAATTTGAAAACTAACATCAGTGAAACTTTTTTTGAAAAATTTAATGAAGTGAATTAGAATTAATGAAATTGAGTGAATGAATAATGCATATTATTACATTAAACAAGCATAGTAAATAATTTATAATGTTTGCGTAATTGCACGGCTGATAAAACATAAATACTTCTTTTTAATATGTTATATCAAATTTTAGGTTACAGGAAATGTATATAATTAGATAAAATATCAAAATATACCTATTTAACATATCTGTTTCAATTTTAATAACAAATTACTATTTTGTTACTTCAGAAAATGAGTAATGTATTTCGAACATAATAAAATCTATTGTAGAACAATATTTTACGGAAAACTAATTAAGACATATCAAGCTTTATTTTCTTTAAAGTATATCCATAAAATGTGAAGCGCAATTTTTAAAATTTTGTTAATCTGATTAATTTTTACTAAGCGTTATTTTCAAATCGCATTTATACGAATCTAGATATACTATATGTAAATCAAAATTATAAGAAAGGTGAAGTAAGTCTCAAAGAATACGTTAATAACGTATCGCAATGTGTGATTTGTAAATTTAAATTGAATTGTGGTTAATGCATCTTAAATCGGAACAATATAAATACCTAATGATACAAAACGCACGAACTAACAAGACGTAAATCAAAATGTGTGATACATAAATCACTTCAATATGAATTCTGTTGTGTGATTAGCTAATAGTTTTCATGTGAATTGTAATCATTATGATGCAAACTGCAATTTATGAATCGAAAGGTGCTTAATATAGAAAAGCTATGTGTGATTCTTAAATCATTTTGACGAGAATTGCAAGTGATAATTCTTCTATCTCTCTTTTGTGAATCGCAAAGCGTGATTTGTAAACTACTAGAATGAAAATTATTAGGCATGATTCTGAAATTACTTAAATACGTATCACATTATATGATTCAGAAATAACTTAAATTGAAATCATGATGTGTGAATCCTGATGTGTAATTTGCAAATCACTTTAAAGTAATATTCAATATGTGATTCATTAATCACTTTCATTTAAATCGCAATTCATAGAACATTTTATATGAATTCCAATCCGTGAATCGAGAATAAGTTTAATGTGAATCACAATGTTTATTCATAATCAATGAATCCAGCAGAACAAAATTTTATTTATTAGCAGTAAAAACTAAACGTAAAAATTTGGTTATAAATTTTAAAAAATTAATTACCCTTCGTACGTAAATTAAAAGAATAAATAGGATAACAATATAAACCTGTTGTAATAATGGAGTTAACACATTGAACACATTTCCAAATCCATTAAACACTATATATCATTCGAAAATTATGACCACAAAACCTAAAATTTGCTAGAAATTTCAGCTTTCAAAACATCAGAGAGATGAACAATAATCGGGTGTGAAAATTTAGGAGAAAAAAGTTTTGGAATCTTCTTTAGCACCTTTTCACTTCAAGCATTAAAAATTGCATCTATCAAAATTTCTATAATTTTCCTTCGAATTTATTTAATATTTTTTTACTGCTTTTTTATAAAAAGATAAGTATTATTTTAATTCCTAAAAAATCAAATACTTTTCAGGTACCCTACAGCAGAGTTCAAGGACTTTTCAGGGCCCTGATTTTTTTTCAACAAAATTCAAGGATTTTCAAGTACCGTGGGAACCCTGAACAGTTTCTAAAGAACATGTTTCTAAGTGGCATTGACATTAATGCATTGAAGTATTAATATATTAGTGAATTATAAAAGTACAATTCAGAATATAGTTTTATGACAATTTACCTGCATGGTAAGCTATTGACCCTTTATTCCAGCCTGGATGCCTGTATTTCGGATAATCCTAATGAAAATTAATTTATAATCAATAACACATTTGTTATTTTATTACCTATAAAAATGCAAGCAACAAAAAAATAGTTTACTTTTCTAGCTAGACCTATAGCAATATAGCAGTTTTCTCCTGGATCTAAAATTTCAATTTCAAAATAATGGTGCGTAGTATCTAAAGGATATTTGGCTTGAGCTAAACCAACATCAATGATACTTTTACCTCGACCGGCATATTCTAATATCTATAAAGAGCAAGCAAGCATATTAAACCAGGTAACACTTATAGAAATGGATGGTGTTTTCAAGATAAATGTAAACAACAATCTCGAGCTCTTGACCTCCTCTACTTCCAGTTAGAAAATATACAACCTGCTTACTACAGCTCATTATACGAGGTGATATTTTCAAGCAGATAATTATGATTTTAATAAGAGAAATAATTTCAGAGCTCAAATCTGCTGTATTTCATAAGATATTAAGTAATTCTGGTGTGTTTGAAGTGAAAGTTTGCTTTGGTTTTTTGGAGACGTATTGTTAAAAAAGGTGACATGGTTGCTAGATTTTGAAAGAAATTGCACTTTCGGCAGTTCTGATCTGGCCTCTTTTTACTCGTCTATAACTGTTTGTTCTCAGTGCGAGTCGTGCACCATCGTGCCTCAGAGTCAGCAAGTTGTTTGAGCAGTGAGATTAAGTTCATTTTACAAATTATCATTTAGATATTATATTGATAACAAAGTGAAAAATGTTTTATAACTAGTCCTTTTTCAAACGACGATTGTTATGTATTGAAACAACAAGTCTTTGATTTTTCTTTTAAACACAAATAATAAATCAGGTAACAAATAGACATATACAAGAAATACTATTCAAGAGATTTTCAAAACACAATTATGACATTGTGAGCCAAATAGCTTCAAAACACACCTAAAAGAGTAACCTGGAAGTATAGGCAGTCAAGAGCTGACAGCGCACCCTAGAGTAGAAAACACCATTCATATTACCAACCCATCAGTTTAATATACTCGACACTCACTGAGCCATTGAGTTTGATATCATGCAATCTAGACCACTCTTCTTCGTTACTGTCTATGCACATAGACATATCTTCCTCGGGTGTCCACTTAGATCGTCCAATGTAAAAAAGTTGAGCTCCAAAGGCATTAAGACCAACAGCAGGGTAAAGTCCACCAGCTGGCATGGTACAAACAGTTTGGCCAATCTGAAATATAAAAGTATTAAAATTTTTATGTAAGGAGCTAAAAATTGAGATTAAAGGAGAGGAATAGGAATTAGAAGAAATTAAAATGGATAATAGAATATAAAATCCATAATGAAAACTTTTAAAAGACATAAAATATTTTTTTTTTAAATGTCCAATATAAGTACTTTAAAAAACTTCAATAAACAAAATTTTATAAAATAATAGAATCAGTTTTGCTATACTCTATTATCAAATTAAAAAAAAAAAAGAATGAGATCAAGGTTCATTCAAGTATATCAAGGTTCAAAAGTATATCAGGGTTCATTCAAGGTGGGATTTGTTATTAAAATAAATAAAAAAATTCTGCCCTGCTTGTCTGCTATTCACCCAATTTTCTGATAAATCCATATTGTTTTTGTTATCCGTTTTCTGGCAGCTATTTAACTTTCTGAGAGGTCATTTCCCAGTTGCTTTAAAAATTTTGATCATTTCAATACAAAATTAATAGGTCATGCAAGATTTATAAAATGAGAGAATATTGCTAATTTCAAAACCAATCCATGGTACTAGGTTGGTAGGTACTTAATTTACGTCGCACTAGAGTTGTACAATGGGCTGCTGGCAACAGTCTGGGAAACACCCCTGAGGATGATCTGAAGTCATAATACAGTCAAACCCCGCTATAGTGGACACGGTTTATAGTGAACTCCCGGATATAGTGAATGAAATGCTCGGCCCCGTACCTTGCTATACACGTATAATGTTATTTTTAGTGGATATAGTGAACCAAAAAAGTGAGGAAGTTGGATATAATGAACTTTTTTCTGTCTTCGACTATTTCCCCCCCATTTTCTTTGCAAATAATTTTGAAATTTCTACTTCAAAATAAATACATATACCGATTTTTAAAACCATCTATAGAAACTACTTTAATGTGCTCGTATGGCAGGTTAGACAGGTTCAAAAAGCGGAATAACAGAAATTCAGGAAAAATTATCTGAGAGTCGGGAAGTGTTTCCATATCTGATGTTGAGAATTGCTCATCAGCTAAAGATTACAAATTTTTTTTTGTAAGCAAGACGAAGAGTGATGAAAAATAACATATTTTTTGCTACTACATAATATTTTTCAGTCATTTATGTGAATATAATGTAATAAAAGGGAGGAGTTTGGGAACCATTAGTGAAATTGCCTGCGTAACGGATATAGTGAACTCCCGGTTATAGTGAACCGAAATTTCGGTCCCTTGAATGTTCACTATAGCGGGGTTTGACTGTATAGCAATTTTGATCCTCTGCATAAGGGATGGTTCTCCTGCTATGGCAGCCCAATGATCTGCATGCAAAGTCGAGCCGGTAGAACAGTTTAACAAGGACCTATACTGCCCACCCTCCGTCCCTACGCAGGTTGATCAAAGTGGTCGCAACTCCCTTATTAAGTGCAGCCAATGATGCTTGACTTCAGTGTTCTATTGGGAACTGTACCATGTCCTTAAGTAAGTTCAGTTCACAGCAGGAGTAAAAAAAAAAAACTGATTTATAGAATGTGCAAATTTAACTGAGAACTATTTGTTTCAGCTGAAATATGTTTCTTAGAGAATTAGATTTGTTTTTAAATGAAAAAAATTACACAAATAAAATATTATAAGTTTCTAAAAAAACGATTTTTTTAGGGTAAAATACTATGCTCTATATTGCTGATAGGATATAGTGACCTATCTAATGCCTTTAAGGTCTATAATGAACAACCCTGGAAATATAATTATTAATGTCTTGAAAAATTATTTAGGGAATAAAATCAAACATTGGTTTCTTTGGAGGCTGATTTGCCTGGTTGCTATTATTTTATGGACCTATTTCTTAGATTTAAAAACCCTTAACAATTTGAAAATTTCTTTTATTTATTTTTATTTGATGAAGTGACAACTTGTCTTACTCATGCTGCAACAACAACCTTTTGCAGTAGTTTGCTATCTCTTTATTTTTAGAGAACTCACAAGGAACTTTTTCAAACTATATTGACACATAAATAAGTAAGATAACAATGAATAACTTACAGTGTGGTGCTTCAATATAGAACAATCCAAAATAGATATTAATTCAACAAAAAAAAATAATAATAATTACAAACATTCAATGCACAAAAAAAAAAGAATCTTTAGCCGATAATTCTAAAATTGCATGTTTAAAACAGGAAATTTAACAAATAACGTAAGAAATGTTCAAGGATCTTCAACAATAATCACCAAAAATATATCTACTGCACTATTAGAAATAATCTTACTTCTTTTCCGTTTTTTGTGAAGAAAACAGCTGCTTCATTCTCTTGAGTATCTTCAGGTGAAGATTTAAACTTCAGACCACATCCTAAGCGATCTTGGCAATAAAATTTCGGACCGATTCCAATCACTTTAGGTGTGTCTTTGTAAAGCCTAAAGAAATAAAAGCAACACAGTTGACCTTTATACTATGAGTTCCATCATCATGGCAATTCATATTTTTAATCAGGATGTAGGTGTAAGCATTTGTGGGTCTGCATTTCACAATCAATATACATACACAATAAAAATATGCATTAAAACAAATGCGGCTAATTTTCGTCATAATTATGTTTTGTAAATATCTTATCATATATTTACAACAAGATAAATAGGTCTAATTGTTTGTCAAAAAAACAAAGTATTTATTGTCTAGCAATAAAGGTTATTTGCACTGAGAATGAGGGGTGAAACGAAGTGATTTGGCTGAATATTCCCTTGGCTGAATTTGTATGAATATATTTGGCAAAAATATCGACAGAAAACACTTTAAAAAAAAAAAACATTAATAAATATTATTTTTTATATCTAAATAAGTTTAATCATTATTTAAAAATAATCAAAAATTAGCTGCATTATTGGCATGGGGTAAAGAAAATTTTTTTTAAAATAAAAATGTTTAAGATAATAAAGAAAATTAGATATTACAATAATTAGAAATATTTAAGATAAATAAAAACTGACTAACAGTTATCAAAAAACTAAAGTTGTAGAGCTGAAAAAAGATAAATAGAAAAAATATCGTCTTAGACCTTAAAACAAATTTTTAATGCTAAAAATAATATTTTCCAGAAAGACATTATCCATTAAACATTAAAAGAGGTCATGTCTATCAGAAACGCTTTTAAAACTGCAGCTCTAATATAAAAACACCCATAAAGAGATTATATACAAAAGAAAACATAAAAATTGATCTTAATTTTTGAAAGAAAATTTTAAAGGCTGAACATCTCAGCTGTCCAATATTTTCAAGAAAAAGGGAAGTTTAATATCTAATAGAAACCCTTTTAATGGCTGTGTCACAATAAAAATGTCTAAAAAAACAAAAGCTTTCTGAAAAAGAAAAAGCTAGACAGAAACCAAAACAAAACCATTTTTAATTTTTAAACGAAAGATTTAATGCTAAAACTCTAAACTTAACTTTTTTATGATGCCATATTTTTAGAAAAATCAACTATAAAAGAATAACGTTTATTAGATATATTCTCTAAAAAATGCTGATAAAAAAGAAAAGTTAAGAAAAAAGTTAACTAGAAACAGAAAATTCTGAAATACAACTTTAACATTGAGAATCACAGTTTTCTATGTTGTCGGTTTTCTATGTTGTCTTACCATACAGGAAAAAAGTGACAGTGAAAGAATAGTGTTTAATAGAAATGCTCCATTAAAATTCTGCGTTATAGTTAATACAGAAAAAAAATTAAAAATGAAACAAATAAATAAGTAATTAAAAAAAGTTGTCAATTTCGAGAAAATAAACGACGAACAAAAAAGGCCAAAATTGACTTGCCTGAATCTAATTTTTTTTAAAAATTCACCATTACAAAACCCATGGTTCAGTATATAAAGTAATTTAGTTTCAATTCTTCAAATTTCGCTTTTCTATTTTTCTTTTAAAACACAAATGAACAAGTTTTAGAACTTAACAAATATGTGTAAAAACAAATTTCTAATAATATATACTAGTAAAAAATATGATTTTAGATTATTCTTTGTTAAATCTATTCAAATTCCTCCCCCCCCCCACAAAAAATTATCAAAAAATACTTTTCCGAATAATACTTTGCCGAATATTCAGCCAAACATTCATTTGAATATTTAGCCCATTATTCCGCTAACCAAAAGGGCCGAATATTCGATGCATCCCTACTATGAATATGGCTTAATACACGTCAATCACTGATATGATATAAGATCAATTTCATGTTAGATACTGAGTTGTTAAAATTTTAAATTGTTAAATTCAAGAAAAATATAGAGAGGTAAAATTTTAGAAAATATTGAATTTTTTTTTTAATGTTTGCTACAGTCAAATTAGGCTTTTTTTTTTTAAATGTCTATAATCATTACATGAAAAGAAGTAACAAAAATTTTTTTGAATAGGGTACTAAGAAAATAATATTAAAATAAATTACCTTCCCTCACTTATATATCCTATAGAATCAGGTACATAACCTGGATATTGATCTAAAGGATGCTTAGAAGATACCAGGCCTATAGCAATTCCACCAGTAGTACCAATATCTTCAATGAGTACCTCAAAATAATTGCATTCTGGTTTTAAACCAAAATTATGAATGAACATACCAACTCGCCCAGATTCATCAGGAGCATATCTGTAACAATTTGATAAATGGTCCAATTAATTCGGATGAGGAAAGAAATTTCATAAAATTGTAAGGAGATAACAGTAACTAAACAATAATGTAAGTGTAAATTTTTTTTTAAATGTTTTGTTGTGTGAAATATAAAAAAAGTCAATCTTCATTCACAGTAGGAATAACTTGAAACTTCTCTGCAGATAAGGAATAAGCTTAACTTTTCAATAACTCTTGATAAATTTTTTTTAAACATTTATGTTTTAATATTTTGTTTATTTTATAACAAACTTTATAGGTATTAATTCACTTTTTTTTAAATATTATGGTATAAAATTTCAGTTAAATTAACATTAAGGTTTTAGCAACAATTCCGTAAACACAACGTTTCTGTTACTTAAAATTAGTAATTGTTGTAATTAAAAGTATTTTAAAGCAAATTATTAGTGCTAGGGAAGTCGCAGAAAGCCCAAAAAATTCTGCCACAGGAATGTGAACACAGTTTTTGGGAATTTCGTCATTATCGTGGAAAACTTTTTACTATTACTAAAAGAGAAAAAAATCCGCCTCTTCAAATATTTTTTGTCTTTTTTGAATTCCCAGGGATAATAGAAAAGATTCATTCTTATGCCTTATCTTACTAATGCAAATGTAATTTAAGATGAAGAATGTTGTTTCATATTTACACAATTAAAAAGTCACTATTACGATTTGTGTTCAAGTGACTTAAAAATTATGCATCAGAATTATCATTTATACGATTTTAAAATTAAACATCAAAATTCATATTCACGCAATTTTTTAAAATTAAATGCCAAGATTCGTGTGATTTAAAAATCACACAATTTAAATAAATAAATAAAATATTGCACCAATATTTTTATGAAAATGTTGATAACATTCTGTGGATAAATGCTTCCTTTCATGCATTTTTTTTTTGTCCAAATTTCAGGATTTTTTTTTAATTTTTTAAAAAGCGTTTTTGCAGATAAAATTTTTGAATTTCTATTTTCAGCTTCTTTTTTTTTACCAGACTCATTCCTGTGGTATGAATCAATATAGAGTTTAAATTAAATATTTTAAAAAAAAAGTCTGTGATTTTCAAACAAATTTCACTGAAATGAGATAGCAACAAAAAGGTTGAAAGTAGCCATAAGAGTTAATCTATGCATGTAGAAAGCATTTTAAAGGAGATAATTTGTTTATGGAAAGTTTCTCATTTTATCTGGGTCTGCTACCAGGCTATAAGCTATTAAAAAAATTTTAACAAATAAAACTAAAGAGATTTGAAAAATTTAAATTTGAAACTGCATTACATCACAAAAAGAAAAAAAAAAGATTTAAAAATATTAAGTGAAACATCATAATATGTTAGCAAATATCATTGAAAACAAAAGGAATAAAAATTATAAATAAAATAGATAAAGATGGCACAGGAGAAACATGCTTTAAAAAAAAGCCTTTGAACTAAGAAACAGAATTATAATTACCTAATTTGATCACCGAAAATCTCAAGTCTTTCAGCTTTATAATATAGATCGGCCATCCATAAAGAGATTTTTTAAATCACCATCCATTCGTACATAAAGTTTAAAAGTACATCTGTACAAAACACAAAATTAATAAATGAAATTGTTGAACCTACTATACAAATAAACGCTTATTAAAAAAAATGCAGAAACCAAATTTGTATAAGAATTTTTCAAAAAATGACACCTTTACAAATATTTTGAAATGAATAAATTAACTATTCCGTATGCATTTTCACTAAGCCATTAATGTATGCCTTGAAAACTATTTTTTAAAAAAAAAGCTAATAAAGAGAACTTAAATGAAAATTTACAATAAAGATTAGCGGAGATTTCCATATTGTGATCTGCAGAATAATAATCGGCAAGTCTTGGAAACGACCCGCGAGAAACTAAAAATAAACATCACAGAAAGGTTCCAACTTGAAAGGTATAACTCGTAGCCACAACTAGGTACACATGTACACGTTTTTTTAAAAATTAAATTTGTAAGTTTAAAATCGATTTGGCACCTTGACGATTGTAGTCGGCATGACAGATCACGATACGCAAATATCCTCAACGATATGACATGTACACAATTATGATGAAATATGAAAATCTTCGATTAATAACACGTAAACTTTCATAAACATTTAACATAATTCCCTGAAGTCTGACATTCACAGTGTGTAGCAGATATATATTGTAAAAAGAAGTGTGCTGTCTGAAAAAAATAAACTCTGAAAACTATAGAGTTTGCAAACAGTAAACATGTGTATGAAATTGTGTTCAAAGAAAATATTTTAGGTCTACATGCATTTATAGTTGTTATTATACATTTATATTGTTATGGCAAACAATATTATTCTTTAGTTGTCAAAATTAGTCATTTAATAAATTATAAAGTGACTTTATTTAAATACTCCTTGTATCAACTGCAAGAGGATATTTCCGTATCGTGATTTGTGGCAGAATAATCACCGTGTCTTGGCAACTACGGAGCAGTGGAATGCCAAAAGCTAAAAAAAAACATCACAGAAAGGGACCAACTCTAATGTATAACTCATACCCCCCCCCCCCCAGCAAACTTCTACATGTTTTTTTTCTTTTTTTCAATTTTCCTGTTTAAAAACAATTTGGCACTTTGGCGATTGTAGTCGGCGTGACAGATCACGATACGGAAATATCCCCAACAACTTTAACATATCAGTAAATGATTTTATTGTTTTTGTTTTCTTCCCCCAGAAAACAAAGCACGTTTTAATTAATTATAAATATTGTCAGCATTTAAATGCATAAAGATTTCATTTACAATAATAAAATTATTTATAACCATATACTGATATTTTAAAAGAAAATTTCGAGAGCTACATTAGATACCATTAATATAAAACATAGTATTGAGAAGTAATATTCCTCTGACAATGGTCATGGCTTAGTCTAAAACTAAATGCTCGTAAAGTAATATAGGAAAAAGAATATTTTATGACAAAAATACTACGAACAAAATCGTAGTTTTTCATCATTAGTATTAGTAGTACATTGCTATGATTAGATCAATATCTTAATTCAGCTACATGAATAATAAAGAAAGTGGCAACATTCGATCGATTAAGGTAACAAGTTAAGAAAAACATATTATGAATATTAAGTCAATGTCAAATACATTTGATAAACAAAGTTATTACATCATTATATTATCTGGCACAAAACCACAAGACGAATTTCTTTTTTATCCCACTGGTTTATTTTTATTTTGTTTCATGCTGTGCAAACATATGCAGTTGCAGTTTTAGATCAGATTTATTTCTGTAAATTTTTATCAATACATTTATTTACGAGCCTTTTCAAAAAGAATACCTAGCAATTATAAAAAAAAATTTAAACCGTTTAGCTACATATTTTAGGAAGAAAATTCTAATTAGCAAATAAATACAAGTTAAGTGCATAAAGATTACAAGCATTTATTCAAATGTAACTATTCCGTCACTAAATCTCTTTCAGAACTCCACATTTTAAATCACATGACTGAATATCAACCAATCAAAGTAGCACATTAAACTGCTTAGCAAATGTGGGCCAATAAATGAATGGAATAATTCTATGTTTTACTTTTTCTTTAGCTTGTTTACAAAATAGAAGAATTTTGGCATGATTTCTCAGATTGTTTCCGTTCTTTACTAGTATGATATTATGAATCGGATGATAATTTATGAAACAATGGAGGAATTAACTATGAGTTATTATAAAAATAATCTTGCAAATAAAACTCTCTCCCCAAGGCTTTTAAAAATATTTAATTGCTTTCAGAATCATAGATCATTATGAAAAGTTATTATTTAATTCTTCACAGCTATGTCAACTATTACTAAATGCAAGTTTTGTAATCCAGAAACTGAACATTTCAATGTCTTACGGGTAATTACTTCCACAGAAATTATTTTCAATGCAGATTTGCTTTTTTAGTGTTTATTTCGATGCACCCAAGTATCAAGTCCCAATAAAATACACTTATCATTGAATATATCAACCCGATATACTTTAACTTGCATTTATCAAATTAAAATAAAATAAGTTGTATGTTTATGCCTGGAAAAATTGAGTACCTAGATTAATCATTGGTCTCATAGCTGGTTTAGACTGAAGTTCTTCATATTTTTAGGCAAGCACATTTATAAATGAATGTTTTTCCCTGGTGTACTTGCACTTATGGAACCATAATAAAACAAACTATGTATAGTTGGATTAACTTTGACATATTTTTAATTACTTTATGTTTATCAAATGTGCATATACTTATTCTTGAACAATTTCTTTCTAAATACCTTGAACTTTTATTAATAGATTAACTGTTTAATAAATGAAACTGGTAAATTAGTATGTAATTTCAGTCAAATGCATTCGTCCATAGTTTAATAAATTTTTACTTAGAATCGGTTCTTGTATATTTTAACAAAGGGCATTTCTAAATCAATACATCGTCTGATATGTATGCCAATCACAATCAAATAAGGAAAACTGGTTATGTAATTTAATTATTTGCTTTATGCCAGTCCAATATATGATGCATATTTTATAACTTAATTGATATTTTAACTTTAAAAAAAAAGAACTAAATGCTTTGTTCTGCATGGATTTATGCAAGTGATTGTTGAACAATGTTTTCATTGATATTATTCTAAACGCAGATTTGAAAACATGCAAATTATTTTATCCCACTTTATTTCAAAAGTGGGATAAAATCAATTAAGCTTTATTTACTACTTTCCAAAATCATTTGATACAAAAATCGCAGTTATTATAAGGAGAATTATGTTTTAAAATTATTATATCCTTTGTTGAAATCGGATTCTCTCAAAATTTTGAGTATCTCGTTTGTATTTGGAAGAAAATAATAATTGGTTCACTCATTTAAATGATGGAAGTCACCTTTATTTAAGTTCAACTAATATGTTACATAAAATAAATACTGGTTAAAATAAATTGATGTGATGATTGTATTTAAGAGATCATTTAAATGTATATTGATGAAAAACTGGTGGTATAATTATTTACTTGTCTGTGTTTTGCAATTAGTGACAAACTTGGCCCCTTTCTATTAATTGATCCTGTACTTTGTGGACATTCTAAATGGGTAATCAATGAAAACAAATTGATAATCAATTTGATTTTTGATGTTTTATTTTAAGGTATGTTTAATATTGTATGTTTAACATACAATGTTAACATACAATTGTATGTTTAACATATATACATTGTTTAATATGCTTAAGCAATAGGTAAGAGTAATTAATGGATAAAAAGTTAAATTTTCTGTTCTTAAAAGAAGAAAAAAAATAAGGTGACCAATAATTAAATCCTGCATGTTTTTTTCATGATATTAATTTTTTATGTGCACCTTATCTATGCTTGTTTTTGTCTCACATACAAAATTAAATGTAAGGGTAGAATTGCTTTAAATAAAGTTTAAACTGAAAATGTGATAAAATCTGCAGAAATGTGACAATCTTCTAGCAGTTAATTGTGAGATCACTGCTGTAAAACATAATTTAAAATATCCATTTTTATTCATTTTTATTTTAAATATAATTTAAAATTCCAACTTTATGAAACAATTTTTTTTTCTTTTAGTCATTTTTACCTGGAGATTATGAATATGTGGTTTGTAGTTTTGATGGAGACAATATTAATTTCAAGACCCGTCTTCGAACAGACGGTAGGAACAGTACTTATGCTCATAAATGGCTTGAAGACTTTCAAATGCACTCTAAATGTACTATGAGAGTTGAAAGAACTTTTCCTCACTGTGGAACAAAAAATGTTTTTAAGGTATTTCTGTTATTTTTCTTTGACATCCATGTCTTTTCTTTATCACCCATCGATATTGTTACTAATTTGTAAATGTGTGTATAATTTTGTGAATATTCTTTCATTGTAAGACTAAATATCTGAGGTGAACCCTAAATAAACAGTTTAATTTGAAAATTTGCAAGAAAGTCAGGTAATTCTAATGTAATTAAGAGAGAAAATAACGCATAAAGTATTCATTATGGAAGACTCTGTTTGGCAACGTTTTTGTGCTGACTTGGCAATAATCATGGCAACTAAATGATAGTTCTAAAAAATCCAAGTTTCAATGCAATAGGAATAAAATTTATGGAGTTCTACTGGAAGAATCATGTTGAAAGTTGCAGGGTTTCGTCGTAAAGCTTATATAGATAGGAGTGTACCTCACAGAGGGGATACAGAGATTCTGTTTGTGACTGCAATAGTGTTCTGATTTGCAAATGAGTTCATAAAATTGTCTAAGGATCTAAAGCCTGTGTATTGCACTGCTATTTGAGTTGTATAATTGAGTGCTAGAAATTTTTTTAATACTTATTGCAAATTTATTTATTTTTAAGTCAAGTTCATTACTTTTTTCTTACTTTTCTTAAATTATTTAAGTCATTATTTTATATTTTATGGTGGTTTATGTTGGTCTTTTTCTCACATTAATAATTTCCTATACTATGTTGTTTCCATATGGTTCTATGAGAAGCAATCGATTGAGGTTCTACTGTGTCATAAAGTTATTCCTTAAATAGTCAATCAAGCTAAAAAAAGTGTTAAATGTATAAAAAGAAATTTTTTCAATAAACGATTAGTTCTTTAAAAATATAATTCAAAAATTTAATTTAATTCAAAGCCTTTGTTTCATTTTTTAATGAAAAAAATTATTTTTCAGAAAATAGAGCGAAGTAAATATTTCCCCCAAGAAATCTAAATTCTCTATTTTTGTGCAATCTCAAACTTATATTTAAATTTACTATGAGTGGAAACGTATTGAAATAAACTTTTAATGTGATTGTTAAAGTAATTTATTATTAAATATACTTTTTATTATTAGATTGATTTGCGTTGTCAACACAATACTCGTCCAAGAAGTGAAAAATCTAGAGAGAGAGAATCATGCAAAAATACAGATTGTCCTGCAAAAATGTGTATCACTATAAAACGAGTTGTAACAGAAAGAAAGAGCAGGTTTGTTTTAATCTATACCTATATACTGTGCACCATCTTGGATAACTTTTGTTCTAATGATCAGATCTTCATGTTTTAGGACTCCTTCTTAAGAGGGTGATCTCAAACATGCTAATTAGTTAGGGTAGACAACATTTAAAGTTAAGAAATCAGACACAAAAAAGGTGCTTTCTCTGAATAAACATGCCTTCTTTCATCGGATTCGAATTTCTGACTCTCAAAACGTAGAGGTAGCTGCAATCTTGGAAATATAGTTACCATAGCATGGTCAGGAGAGCGATCCGAAGCTTAGACCCCATAGTGTTCGTTTTACTTTTTGCGTATTTCGCCATATCTTGAGAACTTTTATAGCGAATTAAAAAAAAATTTCACACAATTATAACATTCCTTTGTCTAAAGGTTATTCCATGCAAAAATAAATTTTTGTAAATATTTATTATATTTTTTATTATTTTATTTAATAATAGTTGAAAAAGTTTTGATTTGTAAAGTATGCATGTTTACGTCACTGTAAAGTATGTAATTTTACATGGCAGAATACAAAATTTTAGCAAAATTGGTTGAATAGTTCATGCAAAATAAAATTTTAAACATACAACTTCTTAGAAATTCAATATTTCAGAAACTATTCGACCAAATTTGCTAAAATTTTGTATTTTGCCTTGTTAATTTACATACTTTAAAATGATGTAAAAAATTGCCAACCTGACTTTTCAAACTTTTGTGATTCATTAGATAAAATAGTAAAACAATATTAAGTATTTTCTGAAATTTATTTTAGCTCGCAATTGTTTGTGGGTGCACAAATTTTATAATTGTGTGCAAAAATCTTTCAAGTTGCTTAAAAAGTTCCTGTTACATCATGAAATACAAAAGAGTAAAATACGTAAAGTAAGGTGCCCATACTTTGGATAGCTCTCCTGACCAAACTATGGGGACCACATTTCCCAAATTATGACTCTACCCCTCATATTTCGGTTGTCAGAGATCCGAATTTGTTTAAAAAAACTTATGTTTATTCAAAGAAAGCATGTTTTTGTGTCTGATTTTGTAACTTAAAACGTTGTCTGCACTAATTATTTTGCATATTTGAAGTCACCTGAAACTATTAAGAATGAGTATTAGAATGTGTAGATCCTATCATTAGATCAAAAGTTATTCAAGGTAATCCATTATTTTTTTTGTGGACGCACTGTACTTTAGTGTTGAATGTACTGTTCTCAATTAATTTATCGTATGATTTTCTCTACTTATGGTACTTGAATATAATTATCTTTAAATATTTTATGATGCTTATCACTTGATGTTTATTTAATGTCCACAGTTGCCAAATGTTGCAATTAGTTGCATAATTGTCAAATATCTGCATGACTTTTATTTTTCAGCAAAATATCTTCTTTTACTAGTTTTTTCTGATGTAACTTCAATTCTAAGAATACTTCAGTCACTTATCCCTGACTATTATTGCTTAGCTGGACTTAACTAGATTCTAGAATGCGGAGGCAGTCTCAAAATTTACAAGAAAGACAAAACAAATGCTCTCTGTATTTTCTAATTTAGTACAGAAGAGAGCATTAATTCAATTTATTGTTAAAAAATTGTGCTTTATTAAGGCTAAATTTTTACTTAGCAAAGACCAAAGTTTGAATGAATGTTCATCTTCTAGACTAACTTTACTTTTAAAATGACTGAGATGTTGTACATGGATATAGTGTTACTTAGCTAAAATCTTTTCTGTAATTACTGAAAAATTGTAATCAAGTAAAGAAGGAAAGGAAAAGTGTGTTCTTTTTTTCATATATAAACTTTTTTTTCTATTTTAATTTTTTACTTGGTTATCAGCAGTCAGTACACATAATTTTTAAAAATTGCCACACTCTTGTCACATAATTTAAAAAATATATATATTATTTCCACATTATTTGTATCTATTATTGTACATTAATTAATTTCACAAATGCTCTTTTTTTATACATAACTGTTTCTCTGTTACATCAAAATGACAATTAAAATTTTCTTGTTTCATGTATGCACAAAATGTATTAACTACTAATTTTTCTTTCACAGCTTGTAGTTTAAATGTTTTCTTTATTATAACACACCTGGTAGCAAAAAGTGTTCTGCATGGCAACTGATGTTGCAGATTGTCCCAGTCACTGCAGATTATTTTAGATTTTTTCTCTTTAAAAAAAAAAAAAAAGTGAAAAGTTGTTGATAGGAGAAAAAGGATAACTAATTTCAATTCCTAAACCTACTCAATTACAGTTACAGTTTCTCAGTAAAAGAAATTTTGTCACTCTCCAGATATATAAGCTAAAAGCAAATAAATGATTTTTAAATATTGAAATTAATTTTCTTTATTTAACAGAAATTTTGTAAAATAAAAAATTATAATTTCCAACAATTTCTAGTTGAGGCTGCTTAAGAATTTATTCTATTCTTTAAAAATATTATTGTATGGCAAGTGTAAATTAACTTTCATTTTTAATAACATATTTTTTGTGAATAATTTTTATTTACATAGTCTCTGTCTGATTGTCTTAGTGTTGTAGACATATTTATAGTTTGAAGATTGTGCTGTTAATTGACTTTGTAAATTCTTCTTTTAGAGTTTCAAATAATCATAATTAATAATTGTATTATACTTTTGCATTCTATTTTATATCTTCATATTAATCTTTTTAAAGTACAAATTGTTTCAGTTTGTGCTTTAATTTTATTATTTCCATATTTTGATTTTCAGTCTTTGGAATTTCTTAATTTTTGGTGTCTTTGATTTCGGTCATTCACAGTAACATATATATTGAGAGAGAGGGAGAGGGGAAAATATCTATGTAAGTTGTGTATGAAGAATATTCAAAATATATGTATAAAAATTATGTATTAAGTTAGTGCTAAATTTTTTTTAAATTAATTTTCGAATCAGTTTTCCTAAAAAATATCAAGTTTAATGAAACTCCATAACAACAGTAAGTTAATATTGTTATATTTGCTTTTGCTCTTTTGATTGTTTGTAAAGTCTAAAAATTATCATTTTTAAAAAATAGATCGAAGGATCCTCATTTACCTGACCACCCAACTGTAATTCAGATGGATTTCTGCCACAACCATGCTATTCTTACACCAGAAATTCTAAAACATCGAAGTGTCCTTCCTGATGTGAAAGAAAAGATATTAACTTTGTTTAAGTTTGGACATAATCCTGCCACAGCTTTAGATATGCATAAGTATGATTTATTATTGGAGCATGGTGAAAATTTTGAGAAAATATGTCACGATAGAGCTTTGTTGCCGGATCCCCAATTCTGTTATAGGTAAGAATGCATTTGTCAGTACTGATTTATTCATTCATAATTAATTTAGGGTTTGGCATTTTGTCGGGTAGAAACTGGATAAAATAGAATAAACTAAAATTGTCCAATACAACTGTTAAGCAATAAGAGTTATAAGTAGCTAAAATTTAATCAAATTAAATTTTATATAATATAAGAAAATTAAAAGATTTTCAGAACAATTAAAAAGCTATCTATTTTGTTTTAGTTTTACATGGTATTTTAAAATCCATTTGTCTTATTAAGAATCAGTGTGAATATTCATATGTAAAAATATGAATATTTGACCTGATTCTTATATTCTTTGATTTATGATTCATATTTTCTTTGATTTTTAAAATTTTTACTATTTGCAATTGGGAATACAATCGAGGATTTTTTTTATTTAGTAGTATTAATAAATTTTTATCTTAATTTCTAAAAGTTCTTTATATAATTTCAAAATAAAGTTTTACTATACTCATTGATGTAAAATATTTACGTGTTACTCTTATTTTAATTTCTGAAGAAATTCATTAACTTTATTTTCCTTCCTATTGTTGCTTTTTAGTTTTCATATACCTGGTATACCTTGGAAACTAATACTATTCTTTAAACTAGACTGGAATTATAAATTACTGAAAAGTTGTTTTAATATATATGTTACCAGCAAAGTTTGAAAACCGGCATTTTATAGAATGCCTAGGCATTGTATATAATGCCTAAAACTAGCCGGCAATGTATGAAACGATTTATATTTCACACATTTCCTAGGCATTCTATAGAATATCTAATGATAAACCGACAAAGTATAAAATACATCTGTAATTCTTTTCGAATATCACTTGGCAAGGCTCCTGACTTTTAATGTGCGCCTTAAGCTCAGAATTTGTCAGTTGCACTTTGCCCTTTTTATATGGAAATTTTGTTTTCCTTAATAAGAAAGGCATCAATTATGTTTTGTACAACTTTTATTTTTCTTTATGCATTTTGAATAACATTTTTTTTAATGGCACTCTCATTATTTTTTTCAGAATAAAATTTCTATTTTTGAGAAATGCAAATCATTTACATAATAACCTCATCAGGAGGTTTTTTTTTCATACTTTGCCTAAATAGCATTTCTTATTCTATAGAATGCTTAGATATTATATACAATGCCTATGGAAAGTATGTAATACTTCTCATATTTCATAGCTTGCCTAAAAATATCCTACATTATATACAATGCCTAGGCATTCTATGGAATGCCGGGTTTCAAACTTTGCCAGTAACATATACAGTGCAACCTCCTGTTATGGACAAGCTTGCAAAACCGAAGCCTGTCGATAAGGACATATTTTAAATTCCCCTCGAATCTTCTATGAATAACCCATTATGTACATTCGCCGTACCTGGACGTGGACAGTCATTTTTGCCATGAAAAGTTATTTCCTATCTTTTCAAACAGGAAGCTATCTTTTCTACATTTGAGAGAGAAAAAAAAATCTTTTTCTGCTTTAAATTGCAAGAAAAAAATATGCAACTTTTCACCGTTTTTAAAGTATGTAAATTTTTTTGCCTGATCCATAACTAAGAATATTGTAAGGTTATTTCACTACTAAATAATCAATCTTGATCTTGTCACCTTATCTTTGCAAAGAAATAAGAGAAAATGATACTGCTTATTCAGGCAGTGGCATATTTTAATCTGGATACAAGTTAGACTCTACAAGCTGAAATGAGGTCTGAAATGCTCTTAATGCTTCTTCGCCATTGAAAATTTCTTTTATTTTCTTTTCAATTTGAAGACTGCATTTAATACATCTGAGGTAAAAAAAAAAAAGAAAACAGAAATACAATTTTTGAGGTGTTCACATAAATGAAACATTTATTCAGACACTTGATAGATGATTAATTGTGAATATATCAACTCCATGGGTCCTCGTACCTTACAGGTAAGCATTGCTTTCTTCTTCTTTTTTTTTTCTTCTTCTTCTGGGAATTGCGGGAGGTTTACATTCACGGAGGTATTAACCATGTTTCCTATCAAGTGATGGGTAGGTGTAAGGGGATGTAAACCTAATAATTGAAAAAGACTGGGGACTAAAAGCTCGCATTTGGTATCATATGACTAACTTGAATATCTGTGTTAGTAGGGAAATTATATTAATTTATCTGTAACTACATCTCGAAATGTGTATTTATATCAGACTTTTTCATATATTCCTTTTGTGTAGAAATGCATTGTGTGAAATTTTGTGTAGTTGCAATGAATCATTTGCAAAGTATTTGATTAATTTAAAATTTGCTTTTTATTTTTAGGCTTTATTATAAAATAGTAAGGAAGCAAGGTAACTTATGTAATGGGGAGAAAGATGATGTTCAAAATAATCCAACTACAAACCTGCCTGACAAAAAACCATTGACTACTCTCTCGAGTTTTGAAAATTCTTCTTTCAACTCGCACCAAAACGATGCTTTGCACTCTGCGACTTTATCGCAAGACTCTTTAAGCAATCCTGATAAAAAATCTAAAAAGAAACGTAGACTGGAAAATTCAGTGATTGATCTGAAAGAAATGTCCATTCAGTTAGAAGATTTGCTGTGCAAGTTTTGCGAGAGTGGAGGTTTTGCTGGTATGCAACTGATAGAAAATAATACAGTTATGGCATTATGCACGCCATTAATGCATCGTATACATAATCTTGTGAAGAATAGTGGTGAGATAATATTTATTGATAGCTATGGGGAATTGGAAGAATCAAACAATTGCAGAGTTTTTTTGTTAGTGACATATAGCTGCATTGGCGCAATTCCAGTTGGTTGCTTAGTTACCACGTCCACTGAAAGTATTTATTTTAAGACTGCTCTTGAGATATGGAAGCAAATATTGCCCAATGGCTGTTTCTACAATAAGAAGGATGGTCCAGATATATTTTTCACGCATGACGACGAAACAGAAAGACAGTGTCTAAAAGAGATTTTTCCTAAATCCCAGTTATTAATTTGTCTGTCGCATCTCCTTCAAGCCACGTGGACTTTCCTTTCCGATCGGAAAAATGCAATTAAGAAAGATCACAGGTCGCATTTATTTTCAAAAGTCAAAGTCATATTGTTCTCCCAAACTGTTGAAGAATTGGAGATGAATTATGCTTACGTAATTAATGATAATTTAGTGAAATCCTATTCTTGTTGTTTAGATTATTTAAACCATCTGTACAGCATCAGGCACGAATGGTCTCTTGTTTATAGAAACTATATTATACCTAAAGCAGCAACTGATGTCTCATTCTTTTGGGAGGCTGCTATGATAGTGCTGAAAGATCCGATTTTAAGCCGAACTAGGACTTACAACCCCTTGCAAATCGTAGATTTTTTGTCGAGGCTCGATACTTATTACGAAAGAAAACTCATCGATTTGGCCAACAGTCGTTTCGATTCGGTTCGATTGTCTCGCTTTCTTTTTATCGAGCTGCCTCGAGAAGCTTACACGATTACTCAGAATTCGGAGAACGAATACGAAGTGCACAACGATACGAAAGATACGACATATCAAGTGGACATTACTCTAGGCATGTGCGAGTGCAGGACAGGCAAATCTGGTGCTCCTTGCAAACACCAGCTTCTGGTGTTCCGCAACTTTCCAGTTCCTATCTACGACTGCATCCCCCCTAACACGGTCGAAGAGAAAAACTCCCTCCTGCATTTGGCTACGGGGCAAGCGATAGAAAGTGAATCTAGTAGTGATATAATTACAAAAGCGGTTGAATCCGCTATGGAGGAGCCGTGTCCTACTCCGGAGATATTGCCGGATTTGGAAGCATGTGGTGACAATGACTTTTTCCTTGAAGAAAATCCATCATGTGCAACAATGGTGCAAAGCTCAGAGTTAAGTCATCCCAGTGTTCTCAACGAACCCAACTCGTCACTTTCTTTGCAAAATGGATCTTTAATAGAAACATCAGTCTTGGATCATCACTCTCCTATTCATTCGCAGGATGTTGCCATTCCTCAACACGGTTTACTTTCCCAGTTAGCCGGCAGTAATCATCAATCCATTTCCTTAAATCATCCAGTCAGTTCCCAATTAAGCCAGCAGTTAGTAAACATGGAAGATAACATTTCCCATTTGCCTCACGGTTCAGCCGAAACTGCGATCGTTCCGGCCCCTCCTCCGCCGCCACCACCCTGCCCTTCCGTTAGCAATTTAGCGTCAGACGAGCAGGCTGTAACAGAGCTTTTAAACCAAATTTTCTTGAAATTAAAGGAAAGAACGATGGTATCACCTCAAATTTTCAAGCCTGCTTTAGGAACTTTTTTGAAGAACTTAAATAATTTGTCTGCGGACTCTTCTCTCGAGTATGCGCTCTATTCTTTTGGAAAGTTTTCGAAATCGGCCAGCCCTCTCTTCAAGAGAAAAATAGTCAATAATAAATTAATCGGTTTTCAATCTATCGGTGACATGAAGAGAAAAAAACTATCTTTACAGACTCTTAGAAATTCTACCTCAAAGAAGCAGTTATAACAGCGAAATGTAGATTTGATTTTTAAAAGTGTTACGAATCATTGTGTACAGTGTGCAAAATAAGAAAAAAATTTAGCGTCTGAATAACTTTTGGTCAAATGATCAGATTTTATTGGTTTGACCTAAAATGTGTTAATTGATTTGTGTGGGTGATATTTTAGGGTACAAAATCAGGCAGAAAAACCTAATTTTTCTGATTATTCAGAAAAAGTTGGCTTTTAATAGGTAGTCCAAAAAAAAATATTTATGTATGTTTTTTTTCCCAGGCAATTTGGATTCTTGACTTACAAATTATGGTCCCAATAGATCAGTCATGAGGGTGGCAGAAAGTTTGAACTCTTTATGTTAAATTTGGCTATTTTATAGTTTGCCATATCACCCTAAATATTTAAAAGAACAAATTTATTTTTGCACACAATTTTTAAACTCGTTTATCTAAAAGTAATTTCATTTAAAGAATAATTTTTCAGTTGCTGCAAAGATATTTTTATATCATTTTAAATGAGTATTTCCAAAATTAGAACATAACTGTTAAAAGTAATTTCATTTAGAAATTAATTTTTCAATTGTAAGGTAGACAAATTTTTACATTAATTTTTAATTTAATTTACATAATTTCAAATGATAAATTTCTAAATTTAAACATAACTGCTCAAAGCAATTGCATTTAAAAAAATGTTTGAGTTGAAAAGTACAAAAATTTTTACATTAATTTAAAATATGTAATTTTTAATGACAAATTCCAAAATTTGAATGTATTTTGTTGAATAGTTTCTAAGTGGTGAAGTGTCAAAATGTCCTTCTTTGAAGTCCTCATTCCTCAAGAATTATTAAATCGATTGCATTCAAATTTCGGATTTTATCATTTAATATCGCATAGTTTGAAATAATGTGAATTCTTTTTTACCTTAGGATTCAAAACATTTTTTACTTATAATTAAAGTTGAGTAACATAAAGTATGAAAAATAATAAATAATTAAAAATGATTTTTAAATGGAAGTACCTTTGAGTTGTTGTTGTTGCTAACTCCCATCTGGTCTGACGGGGTCAGACCAGATCAATGAATCCGTTGATATTAAGAAAATCCGAAACCAGAATGGGAGAGGAATGAATGTCGTTCCAGTCCAGCCCTAAACTGTTCAAGATGTGCTCAGGTGATGCCTGGTTTTGTTGGCATTTAGGGCAAAGAGGAAAGATCTTTTGATTTGCAGAAAATGCGAGACTTTTCAGGTGTCCACTGGCCAGTCGGGATAAGCAGGTGTTGGTTTGCCTGTCACCAGGAAGAGATAGAGAGAGTCCTGGTCTTTTTGCTTTATACCAGTAATGAACAGGTGGAAGCAGCCACTTTTGTTTGTTCTGGTCCTTTTGCCTTGCAAAAAGTACCTTTGAGTAAATTAGTTTAATAAATGTGATCAAAAATATTTTTGTTCATTTCAATATTTCCTGAAACATATGGCAAAATATGCAATAAATGCAGATTCTAAACTTTCTACTGTTCTCATGGCCATTGAAATCATGTCTTGAGAAACAAAAATCTAAATCTGTTTTTTTTTTTTTTTTCTTCCAAAAAAGGTATATTTATTCAGGGGAAGAAAAAAAACACATTTTTATGCCCTATTTCATACTTAAAATACTGTGTGCCCAAATCAATTAACATATTTAAAGTGAGCTCCTCAAATCATTGTGGTGTTCTTTTTTGTATTCTGCACACCATACAGTGCGCAAAATGAAAAAATGGACCACCCCGAATAACTTTCGATCTAATGATCGAATCTTCACATTTTAGAACTCATTTTAATTTTTCAAGGGGGTCACTTCAAATATGCTAATTATTTTGATATTTTAAGGTATGATTATTTTATTTTGAAACGATATTTTAAGGTGTGAAATCAGACGCAAGAATGTGCTTTCTCAGAATAAACATACCTTTTTTTTATTTGAATTTCTTACCCTTTAACAATAGGGAGTAGTCGCGATTCGGAAAATATGGTTCAAATAGTTTGGTGAGGACAGCAGTCCTAAGTTTTGACCTCCCAATGTAGATACTTTAAAATTATGTAAAAATTTATGTATCTTAAAATTCTAAAGTTTTGCGACTTTTATTAAGTAATTAAAAATAGTAAAAATTTACTAAAATTTAGATTTAGATAAGTTCTTGAGATATGACGATATACGCAAACGATAAAATTAAAGTTAGGGGGTCCAAGGCTTGGACCTTTGGAATAAGAATCCATCGGAAAAAAAAGTAGGTTTATTCAGAGAGAGTCCCTTTTTGTGTCTGATTTCGCAACTTAAAATATCTTCTGCACTAAATAATTAGCATATTTGAAATCACCCCCGAATTATTAAGAATGATTCCTAAAACGTGAAAATCCAATCATTAGATCAAAAGTTATTAAGAGTGGTAATTTTTTTTTATTGGCACACTGTGCATTAGTTTTCAATCTAATTTTTAACTAACATTTGCCAAAGTAATTCATTAAGAGTGGTAATTTTTTTATTTATTGGCACACTGTGCATTAGTTTTCAATCTAATTTTTAACTAACATTTGCCAAAGTAAATCATGTATGTTACAAATTATCATTCTACAAATTATGAATTTATTTAAATATTACTGTCTCATTTTTTTTTTCAATAATTGTTTTCAAAAATTGTCTAAGCATTGATTTCAATCTTTTACTTTTATTAATTTAGAATCTAAATATCATTAATAAATTCATTCTCTTTCTTTCTTTCTTTTTTTTTTTTGCGATATATGTATTCTGTATAACCTGCTTCTAATGTATAATTTTATCTCCTACTTCTTATATAACTAGTTACTAAACTATAACTGCACAACTACTTACTTAACTATTTCTATAGTGTGATACATTTATTTATTAAAATTTTTATTGTTATTTTCAAACTGAGTTCTGGGCAACATGTTTGTTTTCCTGAACAACTTCGTTTTTTGTAATGTTAAATTGTGAAGCAAAACTCAACAGTGAAATATTTTACTTATATGACTTTTTGAGTAAAATAGGGGCTTACAAAATTATTATTATTTTTTTTTCTTAATATATTTATTTTGTCCTTTCCTGATTCAATATTTTTGCTAATTTTAAACTGAAATTTTTTTTTTTAAGGAGTTTTGTTTTCGTATTTTCAGTGATTTTTTTGTTGCTCTTTTATTTCTGAAATTAAATAGGTAGTCATTACATTGTTCAATATATTTCATAGTTATTAGCCATTTTTAATAATAATTCAATTTTAGTAGATCACTTTAATTTTCGAAGAACACTGTTCTGAGAAATACAATTCAAAGTGAATTTTTTTGTTTTATAAGCTTTTAAAATATATTAATGGATTACTATGTAAGCAAATTACTGTAACAAAGTTTGGAAACATTTAGGTAGTATCTTAGTTAAGTAACTTTATTTGCATTTCATAGAATATCAAAAAATGACATAAACAATCAAAATTATATTCTATATCACTCTAAAAATAAATCATTATACTTCTTTCTGTTACCAATATATTTATAATAATTATTTCAACATAAAGACATTTATTATAATTATTTCAAAAGTGATTGGCTTTGTCCTTTTATTTATTGTTATTATAATGAAAACTTGACTTATATTTGAATTAAGATACAATTGTCATGAAACAATGAGTATATTTTTATATGTAGAATAAACTTTATCTGTTGATTATTATGAAGTGGATTTTTTGTTTTACTTTACACAATATATTACACTACATCATGTGCACTATTTAAAATGTAAAATAAAAAAGAATGAATTTATGCATTGAAATTTTTTTTTTTCAAATACTCTTGAAATATAAATTTTTTTACTTAGATGAATCTGTTTATTAAAACGCTATTAATTCGGTGTTTAAACAGTTAAAATGACCATCCTTTTCTGCTTTAGTGCTTAGAGAAAATTTAATTTGATAGGAAGAAAACCAAATTTTATTTCGTGAGGTGAGAATTTATATAAAACAAGAAATGTCTGCCTTATTTAAAGGAAGAAGGCAATCTAAAGGAGATTCGATCTTCCATGCTAATGCGCACCTGACAGTGTTAAAATGAAAATTAATTTCGCAGATTTTCCTAGGTTTAAGGACATGTGATCCTTGTTTGCTCACTGGCAACAAAAATAAATGAGCCGTGGTGGCTTAGGGTATAAAGCCTTCGCCTCCCAATGAAGTTAACCGGGTTCGAACCTCAGCGATGGCTCGTCGATATGAATTCCAGAACCGGCTTCCACTGACTACAGCGGTGGACCGATCATGGGTTTGAGTCCCCTTGCTTCCAGGCTAATTATGGGAGGTTTTCGAGGTTTACCTCTCTGTGTAACGCAAGTGCGGGTTAGTTCCATCTAAAAGACCACCACGAAAGCAAAAATTTCTCCTACTACTTGATTAGGGATCCCTTGTTTTCTAAATTACAAGGCTACAGGTCCCGCAGTGGACTGATCGTTCAGACACGGTTCCCAGCAGATCACCGAAGTCAAGCATCACTGGCTGCGGTCAGTGTGTGGGTGGGTGACCACTTGGATCAGCCTGCGTAGGGACCGAGGGTGGGCGGTATTGGTCCTCGTTAAACTGTACTACCGTAAAGTGCTCGACTTCGCGTGCAGGTCGTCGGGCTACCGAAGCGGGGGTGCCATCCCCTCTGCAGAGGATCAAAATTGTGATGGCATGTCTTCGGATCGTCCTGAGGGATGTTTCCCAGACCGTCCCCAATAGCCCATTGTGCAGCTCTAGTGCGACGTAAATGAACTACAAGGCTACAGAGTTTAACATTGGTAGCCCTAAACTCAAAATTTGGTTCGGCTGTTTAACGACGGTTATAAAATAAAATAAACGTTATTGGTTGACATTTTTAAAACAATACTTAGTTTCGTTCTAATCCGCATTAACTGAAAGGCTTTTTTTTTTTTAAGAAGCGCAAATTTTATGTTTTATTAATGCTGCACGTCCATAAAGAGCGAGTTTTTTATTCAAATAATATATTTTTCAGTTACCCTACTTTAACATCAAACAATAAAATATTTCCCTTTTAAAACTTTCATTGTGTGTTGAATTGTCTAGTAATCCTATGTGTGTAGAATTAAATTACAAGTGGTCATCTTTTGTTGGGCATTGTTTTTGCACTAAGCTTAACAAGGCCAAGCACAGCACCTGTTTTAAGATTTCCACACTATCAGTCTTAAAAATGGATTAACTAATTTAGGTAAATTCACCCGTAAATAGCTACTGAGAATTAACTGATATAGTGTGACGAACGTAGTATATTTGGTTTCATAATGTTGTACAAAAGTGCCAGGATTCGAGATTTCTCACGCCATGAACTGGACCGAAAACCTAATGAACAGAGCAGTGGTCGGAAAAACTACATTTTTTTGTAGTTTACTATAACTACTTTACTACAAATGTAGTTAACAACTGCTACAACTACTTTTTTTTTAAAGGTAGTGACAGCAAGCTGCTTTCGAAATGTAATAGCTATTTCACTACTTTAAGGAGTCGAGCTTAATTTACACCTACGTCTAAAATGGATTTGAATAAAAAAAAATTGACTTACAGTAAAAATAAGAAATCATTAAGAAATATTTCTTCATGTTTACACGAGCCAGTATTTGTATTCTAAAACATTTTTTATCTTCCTATTTGTTCATATAAACCTTCAGTTTTTTATGCCTTTCTCGACAGCGAATATTTAATTTGAGAAATGTTAGGAAATTATCAAGTAATAGTAATTTCATGAAATGTTTAATGCTCTTTTATTTCCTCTAAAAAATGAAGCACATTTGCATGTGAAAGTGTGACCCAAGTAATTAATTATTTATTATTCTATTCGTAATGGCTAGCTGAAATATTACTTTCATGTGTCTCTAAATACACAATTCTTGTTAACTCACAGTCAAAGGGGCATACAAAATTGCACTGACAGACCCACGATGATTTGTACCCTTTAAATTCTAAAAGTTCGTTGTGTTAGAACCCTGTTTCTTTACTAAACTAACGCAGAAAGAAGTTGTCAGGAATCTGCAACTACTGTGTTTTTTTTTTCTTTGTATCGCACTGTTCACTACACTGCTTTTTTTTAAAAAAAGTAACACCACTGTACTACAAACTACGAAAAAAAGTAGCGACTACAGTAGTTTCACGACTTGTAGTGCGCTACTTCCAACCACTGGAACAGAATAAAGAAATTAACAAGCACTCGAAAACGGTGATATTCTTTTGGGAAGAGAGAATAGTTATAGCTCCTTTTCGGTTCAAAACTACAAACGTAAACGCCATTCCCCCATCATATTTCGTCCGTCACCTTAAATGAAATATCTCAAAATCTGAAATTTAATATTGATTTACTTATGCTTTACAATATAAGTTAGGTTTATATAAGTCAAACATAACAAAATATTTGAATATTAGGACCAGTTCAACATGAACAGGAGGTTTTGCAGACATGGGACAGAACTCGCTTTCCCATTTAGGATCTTGTAGCCACAAACATGACCAATCATCGCAAATGTAGGGTTAAGAAATATCGTCACGCAAGTTTAAAGCATGCTTTGAAGAAGAAGAAAACTAATTTCATCTATATAAATGTAGAAAAATATGTTGGGAAAGATTTTGTTTTGTTAGATATGTAAAACATACAATAAATTGAGGGACATTACAGAGCTCGTGTAATATGGTTTTATTGGATATAGGGTCAAAGATTATAGGGTTGCGCCTCACGACTCAGCAGGAAAAGAAAAGGTCCTGAATCTTGTAACAAAATGTCCTTAGTACATTTCTCAAAACAGCATTTTCTATGGTTAAAAATAAGCTGATATTCGAAAATTAACTTACTTTTTGCTCGAAGATTTCTTCAATTCATGATGTTTTAATCTATTTATCTGCATTGAATTTTTAATAAATATGTAATCGAATTGTCTCTAACAATAATAATCCTAAAACGTGAAACAACAAATTATTCTGCGCAAACGACTTTAAATTGCGTAATTGCAGATTTGTGTTATAAGTTTTAATTTTAAGCTTTTATCTATAAATACATTTCAGGTTTCAAATTTTACTACATCAACACTTTTTTAAATCATACAAATATTTTAAAACTAATATTTAAAAAATTTTTAGAATATATTATGAGAAATCGTATTTTTTTCATGTCTTTTTCTGATGAAATTAGAGATTATCGTCTGCAAGGGTGACCTTTCTTGAAGCATACATACTGACATATAATTTTTCATTTCAACGGAAGATATTAATAGACTTAATCTGTATTTAATGTCTTTGGTTGAGCTTATTCTTAATATGAATGGAAAGTTTTTATTTTATTCTATATTGAAGGAATAAACTTTTATTTTTTTTTGGTTATTGAATAATTTAGTAAATCAAAAAATAACGAATAAGAGCCATTTTTATTTTTATAATATAATTTGTAATTTTTTTATATTTTTTATTTGTCATTTTTAATTTCTTGAAACTATATTTGTCAAATATTTATTATAAGCTATATTATTTATTTTAAGCTATGTCGATAAATACATTTCAAGTTACAAATTATACTACATCTAAAAGTTTTCAAATCGTTCAAAATTTTAAAACTAATTTTAACAAATTTTTAGAATATATCAAAAGAAAAACGTATTATTTAAATTTTTTTTTGAAGAAATGATAAATTATCGGCTGCAAGGGTGAGCATGCATATTAATATATAATTTTGCATTCCAAAGAAAGATTTAAATACGTTTTTAATATCTGTGATTGGCCTTATTCTTAATATGAATGAAAAGTTTTTATTTTATTCTATTAATGTAGTATTGGATTTGATAAAAATTTTCTTATTGACTTTTTTTGTCGCTGTTTTTGAATAATTTGAAGAACTAATGAATAACATACATTTTTATTTTAATAACATTATTAGTAATTTGTTAATTTTTTTCATTTCCTTTTTATCATCTTTAATTTCTTGAAACAATATATCTACAGAATACTTATCATGAACTATATTTTCCAAATAGTAAAATATTGAATTTTATAAACAAATTATACATTTATTACATTTTAATACTATTGAATTATGCATTCGTTTCCCCTAAAACGCCTTGGTGTGCCCTTTTCGCTGTTATAACAAATAAATAATTTAATTTTTTTAAGCTTACTTATTTGTAGTTTAGGTCATGTCATATTTTTTCTGTTTCGATATAAGTTTGCACGCACGAACTAAAGTAGGAAAAAGAAAAATGAGGTTTTGTCTCGCTCACTACGTACACAAAAGGTGCGGTAAGTCTTATTTTCTGTTTTCAGCTCCTCTAAATATAAATTAAAACTATTTTTATTTCTCATATAATTAACTATAAATCATAGTTTGTTAATTCCATCTAAAAAACCAATCATTTCTGAATATTATCATATTAGTATAGAATGTTATCTTAGTAATTTTATACCGTAATATGACTCAAAACTGAGCACACTGAAATTGTAATAAATTTAACCAATACTTCAATCGTTCATTTTGATAGTGAAGTTCAACTTAAACTGATTGTTTTAATGGTTTATAGCTTGAGACCACAGAACAATTCCATAATTATGAGTATGTAAAGTTCGATGCATTTTAATATTCTCTTTTTTTTAAGATTACTCTATTATTAATTCTCTTTCATGTCTATAAATGTGGTAGTTGACACTCAAAATTTTTACCACTTTCCCTACTAACTAGAGGGCTTAAACCTCAACAGAAGCCTTGGGCTCGAGAACAATGTGAATTTCAATCGCTATATGGCGGGTATAAACTTCATTTTCTTGCAGTTTTAGTAAAAATATTTTTTCTCCGCTTTCCATAGTATTTAAATTATTTAACTGGATACAGCTCTATTTTAGATAATAATATAAGTCAAGGATTTATCGTTAGTAAATATTTCGACCTTTTACTACTATCATAACAAATAAAACAACACAAAACTAAAAAAGAAGAAAATATTTAAATAAAATGTTCAAAAACTGTATATTCTAATTGACTAAACAAGAGAAGAAGAAAATTATTTTTGTCGGACCTAAAGATGCAAAACGTCATTTTCGCAGCCGAAAGTTATGTATCACCAAAAATAATCCCCACACGTCTCTTGTGATACTTCCTACACTTCCGTTTTAGATCAGACAAACATAAAACTATTTCCTCTTTTTAATTGCTCCTAAAAAATGTAGTTTTTGAAATATTTATTTTATTTTAATATGCGTATTTTCAATACGTATTTGAAGGAAGTTAAAATCATACTATCATAATCTACGAGACTTATACGAGAAAAGAAAAAGTCTAATGTAATACCAGTGTTTTTCACATTTTTAAATCTCATTGAAATAAGCTCGTAACAAAGTACAGTGAAAAGCTTTTCAAAATTCATTATAGTGTGAAAATAGTATGCTTTAATATCTATCATTTTCCTTTCTATTCTTATGTCTATGTTAGAAACTTTTCGTTTGCTCTGTAAATGATAACATCAAACAATAATTAAATTTCTAACCTGAAGCCCTCTTTATAACTAAGTAGTACTCTTATTACTAAATTTTTTTAGACTAGTACTAGCACTAAAAACTATCACTTTCATAACTAAAACTTTTTAGATTAGTTCTAGCACTAAAAACTAGCACTTTTGTAACTAAAACTTTTTAGACAAGTGCTAGCACTTTTATAATTAAAACTTTTTAGACTAGTACTAGCACTAAAAATTAGCACTTTTATAACTGAAACTTCTTAGACTAGTACTGAAAACTAGCACTTTTATGGCTAAAACATTTTAATTTCTTTATAAAGCACTTTCATGTATAGTAAGCTCATTCAAACGGATAAAAAATGCTTTTAAATATGCTACCGTTAAATTGTGAAATCGTTTATTTCATAGAATGACTAGGTATTTCATTAAATAACTAGACAAGTCAGTTACAGTACATAAAAAATTATTGATTTAACTAGGTATTCTATAGAGTTACAACTACTTGATCGTTAAAGTGTGAAATACGGCACTCGAAAGTTTCTTGAACCGGTTCTAGCTGCTTTTAGTCCGTTTTGAACCGGTTTGCAATGACGTGAGTGTGTGCTGTTGTTTTTAGAGGTAGAATTTAGAGGGTGTTGTTTTTCCTTATCATTTATCAATTAGTCATCCGCAATAGAAATAAAATGTATTTTTCGAGAGATTTCAGCTATTTATGATAGTAGTATAGACAGCGCTACAGCGTACAGCGGGGGGTCCCTATTCCTGACGTCATCACGGAAAGTCAAGGGGTGCTTATTTCTGCCCCGGACATAACCGGAAGTTGTTTATTTCTGCCCTCCTATAAACCGGAAGTAGCTTATTTCTGCCCGTATACTTATTTCTGCCCGCCTGTAGTTTCGATTTTAGTTTCGGTTTCTGTTTATTATTTAATTTATTAGTTTTTTGAGGGTGGCAACTCTTATTAAGTTTAATATTAGTTTTTAAGGATGGCAACACTTAGAAACTTTGTTATTTGGGGAGATATTGTATATTATGAAGTAATGATGTCATCTTTTATTACATAACACAAAAATGATATCATGCTTTTGATCTAGTGGCGCCATCTATGTGGGAATAAAATGACTTTAAATCTATTTTAATATTTAAATCTGTTTTAATATTTAAATCTGTTTTAATATTATTTATTAAATATAATTAAGGCTGAGGATCGAACTCGCGCCATTAAAAAGCCTTCGTGGGTCAGTAGTTGGATATCATAACCACTGACCCACGAATGCTTGGTTAGATATGTGTTAATAAGTTAAACTTTTGTATTCTGAACACGTGTATAAATGAAAAAAGGATTTGATATCGATATCATCCTACAGTTTCATCGATATATTTTTCACTTAACCTTTGACAGTTATTAAATAATTATTTCTGCCCCTCTTAATGTTATAACTTTCTCTGGATGGCAACGGTACTGACCATACACGTGTTAAGGTTAAGGACGTTTTTAAATCAACGAATATTATTTTTATAAGATTAGATATTTATCAATTAAATATACAATTGCAGATTTTATTTTATAACCGTCGTTCGGATATACGGCTATCAATATAGTCTTTGTCATTATTGAACCCAGAAGACAAGAGAACCTCTAGATCTTGAGACAATACATGTCTTCGAAGTGAACTTTGTGAGTACCCATGTTATATGAATAGGAAAACCACCAAAACCTCCTACGCTTAGTCCGACGACAAGTAGTGGGCTTGGCTTTGTTAACCAGTATCCTGTGAATGTACAGAGATCAGAGGAAAAACTTAAGGTTTTACTTTAAAAAACTAGAAATTTTTACAAAAATAAAATTATTTTCTTAAAAGATAGATATTATTTTTACAAAAATAAAAATATTAGAAAGTTACCCTCAATAGTAAAAATATTTTCTGAAAATTGGAAAATGTTAATAAAAAGTTTGAAATATTTTTTACAAAACTAGGATATTTCTTACAAAAATCAAAAATATTTTACTAAAAGATAGAAAATTTTCATAAAAATAAGAAATATTTTCTGAAATGTTTGAAATTTTTTTACAAAAATAAAAATATTTTCTGAAAATTGGAAAATGTTAATAAAAAGTTTGAAATATTTTTACAAAACTAGGATATCTTTTACAAAAAGCAAAAATGTTTAACTAAAAGATAGAAAATTTTCATAAAAATAAGAAATATTTTCGGAAATGTTAAAATTTTTTTTTAGAAAAATAAAAATATTTTCTGAAAAGGACTTTGTGAGTACCCATGTTATATGAGGAGGAAAACCACGAAAACCTTCTACACTTAGTATGACGACAAGTACGGGACTTGGCTTCGTTGAATGCTTCATCATTTTGAAAAAATACTAACATAAATAGTAGTTATATTACGCAATCACACTAATGATGAAAAAATGAATATGATATTAGCAATGAATAGTTGTTAGTTGAAAACTGAACAGATGCCTTTGATTTCACTTAATTTTTAGTTTTGCAAGAACTCCAACACATATTAATATAGATATTTAAGAAATATAAATTTTATTAGTTTTCTATAAATCATTTATTAAACAAATTATTATCTAATTAAAAAATAATATATATATATATATGTATATCAATATATCTACGGTGTTTATTCAATCATATTTTTATTAAAATAAATACATTAATAACTTTAATTTTATTTTCTATTAGAAAATGAGTAACGACATATTTATATTATCAATTATATATTATATTTACTTAAAATTTCAAATAAATTGTTTTAAATCTAAGAAACATGTAATGCGAATTTTTGCCGTTTTAAATTCACTTATATTCAAAACATATTCATTTTATTATTATTTAATATTATAATAATGCAAATAACTTACTTTATTTTGAAAATACGAGTAAATTCAAAAGTATATAACCTTTAACGGATACTGATTACAGAACTTGGGAGAGGCATGTTATCTATTTTCGCACATAATTTTACAAAGATAATGTCTGTCCGGGACGTTTGGGGTTTATCCACATTTTATCAATTAGGCATAATAAAAAGTATAACATAGTGCTTCATACTTGTTATAGAACGTGGGAATACAACTATTTCTCAGAAAATTGTTAAGAAACATATGATGTATGCTCGCAGAAGTGGTTGGATGAAACTTTGAATGAAATGTTATTTATTTTATTAAAATATATTTTGTCTTTATTGATCATTTTCACATGTGAAAAAAGTTTATATTATCAAGAAAAAATTACACTCTTTAATAATTAACACAAAAAGTTTCAGAAAAATATATAAAATTCTCTGAAAAACTAGGAGATTTTAGCAAAAACTTAACTATTTTTATAAAACTAGCAAATTTTTAGCAAAAAGTTAAAAAAATGTTTAAAAGATAGAAGATTTTTTGTAAAAACATAGATATTTTTCTTAAAAGATAGAAAATTTTGTTAAAAAGTTAAAAATATTTTTATAAAACTAGCAAATTTTTAACAAAAAGTTAAAATGTTTTTCCTAAAAGAGAAAATTTTTTGCAAAAACATGCATATTTTCTGAAAAAATAGAAAATTTTGTTAAAAAGAAATAAAAATGTTACATTGTTTCCTAGTTCGTTAAGATTTTAAGATGATTACTTTAAGTTAGATCAATAAATATTTTCTATAAAATCTTTTTAACATTAATTTTAAATCATGAAGGTAGGAGAATCCGTTGGCTCTATGAACAACTCTTCAGAGTGCGGGACAAGGACGCATATTTAAATACTACTTTCAACAAAGTTCATTCCATCCAGACTCCCATCTCTATGAATTAGCCGAAAAAACTTTCCAAAAAGCTTGAGATATGTGGGACTGGATCACAACTTCATAGTTTCCTAATTCTCGTTGTCTCTTTCTGAAATACTTCCATTGCATTTTCACAATTTTTGTTCATCTTTTTATTGTATTTGTGGAATGATCTATATTTCTTTTTTCTTGAACAAGATGGTGTGTGTGAATGGATCGGATATGATTGAGTAAATCAGATTTTAACTTAAAAATTCACTACACAAATTAAGCTTATGCGAAACTAAATGAGTCAGTAAGTGTCTCTTTAAATTATCATTTCGAAAAAGGTCTTTTTACATTCTTCACATTCAAAAGTTTCTCGATTTTTCATGAGTTTTTAAATGTCTATTCAAGTTACACTTTCGATTAATCACCTTATCACATAAACGACATTTAAAGTCTTTTTCATTTGAGTGAATTTTCAAACGTTGAACCATATTCTTTTTATGCGTGAATATTTTTCCACATATTTCACATATCTACAAAGTAAAATAAACGCTATTCGAATATCATACTACATTAACTCAATGAATTATTAAAAAAAAAGTTAAAGTATTCTACAGAAAAGGATTATTTTTATTTTAAATTGTTAAGTTCTTAAAGTTAATATCGGTTTTTTTCTTTCAAAAATCAATTTTATATCGCAAACAGTAACAATTTTAACTATATACGTATATAATCATAAGTTTTCAAAAATCCTCGAAACGTAAATATTCAACAAGTAATTTAAAGTTATACAAAAATATTTTTATAAAACCGGAGTAATGTAAGTGTGATTCAAGTAAATATTAGAAAATAATAATGTTATAAATAATAGAAACAACTGACATTAGTTTTGTTATTCGTATTAGAATTCGTATAGTTTTCCGTCATTTGCTTTTAATGAAGGACACTATTACGTAATTAATTTATTACGGCTATAAGTACTGTAATTTTCTTATTTGATATTATAATAATGATAAAAACTTACTTAATTTTAAAACTAGGTGTCGAATTTAAAACTATATCACTATATATTAACGGATATTGACAGACCGTGAGAGAGTCGCGATAGCTATATCCTAACAATTGTGATTAACTAATGAAATATAGATAAAATCCAAACGCCCCGGACAGAAATTATCAATATACATGAGGATATAGTTATCGCGACTCTCTCACGGTCTGTCAATATCCGTTAATATATAGTGATATAGTTTTAAATTCGACACCTAGTTTTAAAATTAAGTAAGTTTTTATCATTATTATAATATCAAATAAGAAAATTACAGTACTTATAGCCGTAATAAATTAATTACGTAATAGTGTCCTTCATTAAAAGCAAATGACGGAAAACTATACGAATTCTAATACGAATAACAAAACTAATGTCAGTTGTTTCTATTATTTATAACATTATTATTTTCTAATATTTACTTGAATCACACTTACATTACTCCGGTTTTATAAAAATATTTTTGTATAACTTTAAATTACTTGTTGAATATTTACGTTTCGAGGATTTTTGAAAACTTATGATTATATACGTATATAGTTAAAATTGTTACTGTTTGCGATATAAAATTGATTTTTGAAAGAAAAAAACCGATATTAACTTTAAGAACTTAACAATTTAAAATAAAAATAATCCTTTTCTGTAGAATACTTTAACTTTTTTTTTAATAATTCATTGAGTTAATGTAGTATGATATTCGAATAGCGTTTATTTTACTTTGTAGATATGTGAAATATGTGGAAAAATATTCACGCATAAAAAGAATATGGTTCAACGTTTGAAAATTCACTCAAATGAAAAAGACTTTAAATGTCGTTTATGCGATAAGGTGATTAATCGAAAGTGTAACTTGAATAGACATTTAAAAACTCATGAAAAATCGAGAAACTTTTGAATGTGAAGAATGTAAAAAGACCTTTTTCGAAATGATAATTTAAAGAGACACTTACTGACTCATTTAGTTTCGCATAAGCTTAATTTGTGTAGTGAATTTTTAAGTTAAAATCTGATTTACTCAATCATATCCGATCCATTCACACACACCATCTTGTTCAAGAAAAAAGAAATATAGATCATTCCACAAATACAATAAAAAGATGAACAAAAATTGTGAAAATGCAATGGAAGTATTTCAGAAAGAGACAACGAGAATTAGGAAACTATGAAGTTGTGATCCAGTCCCACATATCTCAAGCTTTTTGGAAAGTTTTTTCGGCTAATTCATAGAGATGGGAGTCTGGATGGAATGAACTTTGTTGAAAGTAGTATTTAAATATGCGTCCTTGTCCCGCACTCTGAAGAGTTGTTCATAGAGCCAACGGATTCTCCTACCTTCATGATTTAAAATTAATGTTAAAAAGATTTTATAGAAAATATTTATTGATCTAACTTAAAGTAATCATCTTAAAATCTTAACGAACTAGGAAACAATGTAACATTTTTATTTCTTTTTAACAAAATTTTCTATTTTTTCAGAAAATATGCATGTTTTTGCAAAAAATTTTCTCTTTTAGGAAAAACATTTTAACTTTTTGTTAAAAATTTGCTAGTTTTATAAAAATATTTTTAACTTTTTAACAAAATTTTCTATCTTTTAAGAAAAATATCTATGTTTTTACAAAAAATCTTCTATCTTTTAAACATTTTTTTAACTTTTTGCTAAAAATTTGCTAGTTTTATAAAAATAGTTAAGTTTTTGCTAAAATCTCCTAGTTTTTCAGAGAATTTTATATATTTTTCTGAAACTTTTTGTGTTAATTATTAAAGAGTGTAATTTTTTCTTGATAATATAAACTTTTTTCACATGTGAAAATGATCAATAAAGACAAAATATATTTTAATAAAATAAATAACATTTCATTCAAAGTTTCATCCAACCACTTCTGCGAGCATACATCATATGTTTCTTAACAATTTTCTGAGAAATAGTTGTATTCCCACGTTCTATAACAAGTATGAAGCACTATGTTATACTTTTTATTATGCCTAATTGATAAAATGTGGATAAACCCCAAACGTCCCGGACAGACATTATCTTTGTAAAATTATGTGCGAAAATAGATAACATGCCTCTCCCAAGTTCTGTAATCAGTATCCGTTAAAGGTTATATACTTTTGAATTTACTCGTATTTTCAAAATAAAGTAAGTTATTTGCATTATTATAATATTAAATAATAATAAAATGAATATGTTTTGAATATAAGTGAATTTAAAACGGCAAAAATTCGCATTACATGTTTCTTAGATTTAAAACAATTTATTTGAAATTTTAAGTAAATATAATATATAATTGATAATATAAATATGTCGTTACTCATTTTCTAATAGAAAATAAAATTAAAGTTATTAATGTATTTATTTTAATAAAAATATGATTGAATAAACACCGTAGATATATTGATATACATATATATATATATATTATTTTTTAATTAGATAATAATTTGTTTAATAAATGATTTATAGAAAACTAATAAAATTTATATTTCTTAAATATCTATATTAATATGTGTTGGAGTTCTTGCAAAACTAAAAATTAAGTGAAATCAAAGGCATCTGTTCAGTTTTCAACTAACAACTATTCATTGCTAATATCATATTCATTTTTTCATCATTAGTGTGATTGCGTAATATAACTACTATTTATGTTAGTATTTTTTCAAAATGATGAAGCATTCAACGAAGCCAAGTCCCGTACTTGTCGTCATACTAAGTGTAGAAGGTTTTTCGTGGTTTTCCTCCTCATATAACATGGGTACTCACAAAGTCCTTTTCAGAAAATATTTTTATTTTTCTAAAAAAAAATTTTAACATTTCCGAAAATATTTCTTATTTTTATGAAAATTTTCTATCTTTTAGTTAAACATTTTTGCTTTTTGTAAAAGATATCCTAGTTTTGTAAAAATATTTCAAACTTTTTATTAACATTTTCCAATTTTCAGAAAATATTTTTATTTTTGTAAAAAAATTTCAAACATTTCAGAAAATATTTCTTATTTTTATGAAAATTTTCTATCTTTTAGTAAAATATTTTTGATTTTTGTAAGAAATATCCTAGTTTTGTAAAAAATATTTCAAACTTTTTATTAACATTTTCCAATTTTCAGAAAATATTTTTACTATTGAGGGTAACTTTCTAATATTTTTATTTTTGTAAAAATAATATCTATCTTTTAAGAAAATAATTTTATTTTTGTAAAAATTTCTAGTTTTTTAAAGTAAAACCTTAAGTTTTTCCTCTGATCTCTGTACATTCACAGGATACTGGTTAACAAAGCCAAGCCCACTACTTGTCGTCGGACTAAGCGTAGGAGGTTTTGGTGGTTTTCCTATTCATATAACATGGGTACTCACAAAGTTCACTTCGAAGACATGTATTGTCTCAAGATCTAGAGGTTCTCTTGTCTTCTGGGTTCAATAATGACAAAGACTATATTGATAGCCGTATATCCGAACGACGGTTATAAAATAAAATCTGCAATTGTATATTTAATTGATAAATATCTAATCTTATAAAAATAATATTCGTTGATTTAAAAACGTCCTTAACCTTAACACGTGTATGGTCAGTACCGTTGCCATCCAGAGAAAGTTATAACATTAAGAGGGGCAGAAATAATTATTTAATAACTGTCAAAGGTTAAGTGAAAAATATATCGATGAAACTGTAGGATGATATCGATATCAAATCCTTTTTTCATTTATACACGTGTTCAGAATACAAAAGTTTAACTTATTAACACATATCTAACCAAGCATTCGTGGGTCAGTGGTTATGATATCCAACTACTGACCCACGAAGGCTTTTTAATGGCGCGAGTTCGATCCTCAGCCTTAATTATATTTAATAAATAATATTAAAACAGATTTAAATATTAAAACAGATTTAAATATTAAAATAGATTTAAAGTCATTTTATTCCCACATAGATGGCGCCACTAGATCAAAAGCATGATATCATTTTTGTGTTATGTAATAAAAGATGACATCATTACTTCATAATATACAATATCTCCCCAAATAACAAAGTTTCTAAGTGTTGCCATCCTTAAAAACTAATATTAAACTTAATAAGAGTTGCCACCCTCAAAAAACTAATAAATTAAATAATAAACAGAAACCGAAACTAAAATCGAAACTACAGGCGGGCAGAAATAAGTATACGGGCAGAAATAAGCTACTTCCGGTTTATAGGAGGGCAGAAATAAACAACTTCCGGTTATGTCCGGGGCAGAAATAAGCACCCCTTGACTTTCCGTGATGACGTCAGGAATAGGGACCCCCCGCTGTACGCTGTAGCGCTGTCTATACTACTTATGATCCATTATTTTAACTTTGAAATTGTTTATTTTTCACTTTAACGGTCTTTCATTAGTATGATTTACACCAGCAATAAAAATGTTGTGGTCCAATGGGACCACCTAGGTAATCATTTAGTGGTCCAAACACTAAACAAGTATGCCAGACAAACTTGAAAGAAAAAAAAGTCGAAATTCATAATTAGATAGTTCATCTTGTGGTATACATTAAAAACTATTTATTACCATTCATAACATCCTAAAACTTAGGTTCATTACCTCATAATGATTAAAGATTAGTATTTATCAAAGTTAAGTGAAAAAAAAAAGTTGAAATGAAATTAATGAATAGATTCATAAAATGTATAAATAAGTAAATGAGTTAAACAGAAAGTAAGAACAAATAAAATATTGTATTTAAAATTATTTATCTAAAAATTAAAAAAGTTTAAATAAGGTCAATTCTAAGAGAGCAAAAAATATTATTTCATTGATGAAAATTATACAGTCAGCAAAACTTGCAAATTTGAAATTTTAATATTTAGTTTTCAAATTGTTTGTTCCAGACTCTTTCAGTTATTTCATTTGAATACCACGCAGTTGAATTCCATACCACACGTAGAACAGTAAAATTAGTACAATTTTTTTCAAAATGCATAGATTTCGATCCAAAATATTATTTTTCGTTACTATTTTGTAAATTCCAAACTTATTTCAAAGCGACATATTTGTCAGCCATACGCATGATATTAGCGACATTTGTAGATCATTTCTCGACAATTGTCGCCATACTGGCGTGATCCCTAATTAATAGTTATTGAAACCATAATGGATCAGGGGGTACAGCGTTCGCCTTCGAATAAGGTCAACCGGGCTCGAATCCCAGCGATGGCTGATCGATACAAATTCCATATCCAATTCGCACTGACCACAGTGCTGACGTAAAATATCCTCAGAGGTGGACGAATCATGGGTTAGAGTCCCCTTGCCTTCAGACGTGGGAGGCTTTCGTGGTTTTCCTTCCCATGTAATGCAAATGCGGGTTCGTTCCATCAAAATGTCCTTCACGAAAGCAAATTTCACCCAATGCTTGATTCAGGAGTTCCCTCGTCTTCTGGATTGGGCTAAAAATTACAAGGCTACGGAGTTGAACATTAGCAATCATAAACCTAAAATTAAAAAATTAGGTCGGCTGCTCAACGAAGGATATATATATATATATATATATATATATATATATATATATATATATATATATATATATATATATATATATATATATATATATATATATATATATATATATATATATATATATATATATATATATATATATATATATATATATATATATATATATATATATATATATATATATATATATATATATATATATATATATATATATATATGGGATGCATTTTTTACTCGCTTGAAATACTTGGTTTATTCAAAAATAGCAAACTTTTTCTTTTTTCGTAATATATATAGCACTAAAAGATAATTCTCTGTCGAAGCTAAATAAAATCTCGATTAGCATTTGTTCGTGACATCCTCACATTATGCTTTTTACACACCTTTTTTACCGGTAGTAAGTGTCAGGCATAATCATCCATAAATTATGTCTCTATTTCTGTCATATTTAGTTGAAGGCTATTTCCCGAATTCCATTCTGTGGAGCATGCAAACATATATCATTTCCGCTATACTTTACAGAAAGACATTATCCCAAAACTGTCACTGGCGAAGGACTATGATGGCCTTGCAAACAGATCACCATTCTATTTTTTTTTTCAATTTTATCTTATCTTTTTAAAGTAATTTGTAGGTAGTTAGTTTTAATTATGCCTTAACTAATCTGATCCCGAAATAAATAATTATTAATAAAAGACAATTTTTTTTATATTTATTAATTTCTTATAGGAACAACCGGTAATTAAGTGGAAACACACTTATAGGGAGAAATATAAGTTACCGCTTGAAAAAATATACGATTCTTAAGATTATTTTGTTTGTGGATGGCAATTCTGATTTTTTAATAAAAATAAAAAGAAATACATGTTTTATATTGTAAAATGTTTCTAAGAATTACATTTAACCTTAAATGCGTTCATGTAACTAACGTTTAAAAAGTCAAGAACCAATTAGGTAGTTGCAGCACATAAATGATTTTATTTTGTATTTCACTCACATCTAGGAAAAATATAGCCATTAATTAAATATAGTCATTTCACTCTTTTCTAAGGAAAATATAGCCATTAGTTAAATTCTTATAACTGAATACTTGAATTCGGACTTACGTAAACCGTAATAAACTAAATTCAATTCAGAAGAGGAAAAGATTCCTTGTTTGAATTAATAATAATGATTTTTTAATGAATATTTTATGTATACATCTGCTTTATGTTTCGCTTTTAATGAAAAGTGTCTAGTGTGCAAAATAAAATGCGGACCACCTTTAGTAACTTTTGATTTTTATGATCGGTCTGTGCAATGTCTGAAACTATTTCGTATTAAAATGAACAAAAAAGTTTTATTTGAAATTAATTAAAGCTATTAATACTTGTCAAAATAAAAAAATGAGAGTTTAATTTCAATTTATTAACGAAAAGAAGGCTACTACACATCTAGTCTGTCGACACGCCATTTTGTTCATAAGCAACCAGCTGGTGCTGACGTAATAGATCAGGTGTCCGGTTATCCGTGATCTTCTTCTTGAAGCGCAAGCACCAAATTCTAGACAAAATCAATTATTTATAGCGAAAAGGAGAAGGTAAGAATGTACCCACTTTTTAAGATGAAAACCGATTTAAACTTTTCATTTTGCTTTCGAACAGCATTCTGAGAACTGCATCATATATATATATATATATATATATATATATATATATATATATATATATATATATATATATATATATATATATATATATATATATAAGTTCAAAATGAATAATAAAACAAAGAAAAATTATAGACATATGAAAAAAAGGGGGTGGGAAATAATAAGTAAAAAAAACTACAAACAACATTTTATTAAAAAAAAAAAAAAAAAAAGTTAAATGTTAATTAAAATATATATATATATATATATATATATATATATATATATATATATATATATATATATATATATATATATATATATATATATATATATATATATATATATATATATATATATATACATAGTTGACAATCAGAAAAAGATGTTCCATCGCTCAAAAGAAGCAGCTATTAAAATTCTTTGCTTGACAGAAAGTTAAATTTATCGATAAGGGTAATTAGAGAGTAATTCAGAAAGGAGTGCTGTCTATTTTGTCCACTGTACGTGTCGTCAATTTATATATAAAAAAGTAAATAAATAAAATGTTTTAAGAGGATTGATTTGTCGTTATTCTTAAGCAACATTCATTGCCGCCACATTTTTTTAAGAATAAAATAAAAGAAATAAATTTCGATGAAAGGTCACACTAAAATGGAAAGAAGAGATGAAGCAAAGAAGTGCCCCGCGGAAATGCGCAGCACATCATAACAAGTTAGACGGGGATTGTAAAAATGTTTTTCCAACAATGATAAAACTGTAACAGTGGAAACACTTTTACAGAGTTACCAAACAAGCGCTTCCAAACTATTTTTTTTTACTGAACGTAAATTAGAGGAGAGTAAAAATTAAAAATGAATTTTTGTAATAACTTTTAAATAATTTATACCAGTATAAAATTTTTTTATAGTTTTTATTGTAAGAAGTTTACATTATTTTCTACTTTTCGAATATTTTGATATCAGCATAATGAAAGAAATGGATTAACGTATAAATTTTTGACTTTTATAGTAACAGATTGTCATTAAATTACTTAAAAAAAGAAACTTCATATTTTTATTACGAAAATGTATCAATGGGTTTTTTAATATTTTATTTTATATATTCTGAAACCAGCGCAAAAAAAAAATGGATTTAAAATGGCTTAATACATTTGACTATAAAAAAATTATGATCATTATTATTATTATTGATACTTTTTTACATTTTGCATCTTTTGATATCATTGCTGCAAAAAGAAATAAGTTTGGAAGTAATTTCATACTTTTTCGTAATAAAAATGATGATGATTAAAGCTAAACAGTAAAAGAATTAGTTAACATTTTAATAAAATTAACAATGGAAAAATTTCAATTTTAATTTATCTGTTCTTGCCCGAAAAATATTTTTATTTGCATTATGAAGGAGTGGGGAGCATGAATTTCTTTCACAAATTAATTTATGAGAGTCAAATTTAAGGCAACTTTAAAAATAAAAAAAAAAGAAAGAAAAATTAAAGTACCAATTGCATTGAAAATCTCGACTTGTTATACCGTATTTGAAATTTCAATTCAATTACCTGTAAATAATTGAAGTTGTAATTTTTTTGTTGAAAATACTTTTATTTGTATTATAAAGCATAAAAAGTATGAGCTTATATTTCCAATTACTTTATAATATTCAAATTTAAAACGTTTTTTAAATTTCAAGTCACTGTATTGATCATTCTGGATGACAAATTGCAGTAAAAAAATAAAATTTGCTCACTGTGGTTTAAAGAAACTTATGATGACCGATGACCAATCTATATGAATGCTAAAGCAGAGGAACAAATACAGTTTTCTTTGTTATGTATAATAGCGATTTAAAGTTTATATGATGCATACATTATTAGTCATTTAGCCATTGTAAAATATGGAAGAAATACATACTAGTATAGTGTCACAGTGAGTGACCGAACTTGGTAGTTGTTGACCTCCACAGGAGAATGTTGACAATCCCATAGTCGCTCTGGTAAATGTTCGAAATATATACTGGGGCTAGTTAAGGGCAACTGTCCGGTATGCCCTACATAAATATTTTTTTAAAGGTTCCATTTCACTGACCGGTATATATTTGCCCGGTATGCCCTACATCAATGTTTCTTTTATGATCAAGTGCCACTGCCCAGTATGTATTTAACCGTTACTCCGAACACTGATCTTTCTCCTAATCTATCCTCAGAAGATATTAAAATATCGAATCAATATAATAATATCAACGAATAAATTAATATCAAATAGGATATAACAAATATTTCAGACATTCACGAAAGCGACTATGTGGTTGCTGATATTCACCGGTGAAAGTCGACATTCTCTTGATTTCGACCATTCACTGTAACATCTGCACAAGGGTGCTTCATCTTTTACTTAAACATATTACATTGAGAAATAGACTTGTATGCTATGATTTTGAGTCACATATGTTTACCGTGCTCACTCAACATAGGTATTACTATAGGAGACCGAATCTATGCTTCTCTTTATTACAGCGAGTTAAAGTTTGTAATTTACATTTACTCACTTATAGTACTAGTTTATTACAAAATGCAGCAGAGTTATTTGCTAATAAAACTGTAATTCATCTTTTACAAATAATTTTAAAAAAAAATCTTGACTTGGTCTACTACGATTATGAGCAATTCATATGTTTATCGTGGGTATTAAATAAAAATGTTAACTTATTTATTAATTTCCCCATGATAATGCAATTGGAAAGTTTTTTCTGCTATGTGCCATTAACAGAATTACTTGATACACTGTACAAAATTCCGGATCAAATTACGGTAAAAAGTACCGGCACTAAGGTTGCCGGTACTTTTTACTTGGCCGGTACTTGGAGGGTAAACCCTCCAAGCGGTGAAATCTTTTGCAAATTTGTGACAAAATTTCTCTGATATACACGATTTCCTACCCATAAAATATTTAAAAAAAATTCTTTTTTTTTTTTTTTTTTTTTTTTTGCAAAAAGCTACCATTTTAAATTTTGGAAAAACCCATATCTAAAATATAAATCATGCCCGCTTCAAAGACGAACAATTAAACAATAAAGGTAGTTTAGAATTATCTCAAAATTAGTTAGAAAACACTTTCAATTAAAATATCCGAACCTGGCTTTGGGCTCAGTACAAACAATAGTCTAGTAGCTCCATTATCTAAAATATATGATGAAAGCAAAAAAAAAAAAAAAAAAAAAAAAAAAAAAAAAAAAATTCTTCGCCATCTCCATAGAGAAATCGTTTTGTTTTTGCAAAATCTTCCATCGTCGGTAAACAATACCTTCTCCTCTTCTAAGCTAAGAAATTAAATAAATTGTTGCCGACATTTCAAATATTTCACTTTGTCAAAGTTGACCGACATTTAATGTCTCGCGAAAAGAAAGTTTTATTTTTATTCATTCTATTTGCCCTCGAAGAGTTTTTTTTTTAAAAATAAAATACCAAAATTTCACAGCCCAAACAATCCAATGGTCCAGTGATCAAGCCATCCAGAAGACAGTTGGACAAATCGAGTATCAAAACTTTGCATGCCAAAAAGCAGGGGATTCTCTGTGCCTAGGCAGATGACGTAACTGGAGCGAAAAATAACACCATTCCAGAAAGATTCCCTTGGATGTGCAAACAATTAGAACGCGGAAGTATGGGTGGCGGCATCGCCTTGTGACGTTGGCCATGACGGACAATGGACAACGGGTGGAGTCAGTGTATTATAATGAAACGACAACAAGTTCTTTGCCCTTCAGATCCGCAATCCGTCCATGCCTCGTCTTCAAGTAGCTGTTACTTAGGCTATTAGTGAAGTTGATTCTGTTGGAACAGCCATTCATCTGATACCGATTGCTGCGCGTTTAGCTGAAGACCATTGCCGCTTGAAGCTCACTACTTCCCTAGGATAATTTTCTCTGCAAGTAAGTGCCATATGCCTGGTGGATTTCTTTACATTGCATATATCGATGGATTACTAAAAGCTCGTTGTGGTTCTAAAATTTAATGCACATTTAATGTGGATGTCTGCATCACGATTATGTCTTCCAGCACTGTTTATTATATAGAAACCATTCAACTGTTTCACGAGGGGGAAGACGTTTCCCTTTCCGGAGAAAGTCGGTTCAGCCGTTGAAAATATTTCAGTTTAAAATTATTACTTTAAAATCTGCTTAAAACATACACATTATCTTTTTAAGCTATCAGAAAAGCCCCCTTGCATTGATTTAAGAAGTACTTACTTTTGGTATATATAAAGAAATTTTTGTGTATTGTAATATAAATGTTGAAAATCTCTATCTTGTTGTGTATCTTTAAAAACAATATTTTGGTAAAGAATGAAAAACAACAAAGTGTTCAACGTTCAAATTTAAGTTTTACAACGTTTTTGTCCATGTTCAAATTTACAAACTGTTTAATTAAAAAAAAATCCTATATTTTTAAAACTCAAATACAATTATTTATTATTTATATATAGGTAATTAAAATTTTAAACTTAGTATGACTTTTATTCAATTGATCTTCAGATAATATTCTGGCTTTACTTTTAAAATGATATTTTCTTATTGTACAATTAATAATGATACTTTTCTGAGATTAATCTGTTAAGTTCATCATCGGTGTATACCGGCTGTGTTTTTTCGCTAGACTTGCCGCGATAATTTAAGCAATAGAGAATTTCAAATCTCTTCGAACATTGGCAACAATATTAAATTGTTCCATAATTAATTTTCTTTCGGAAAGTACCTTAGAGCTATAATACGAATAGAGCAAACCCACTGTTATATTCCTCATCTTTCTTCGTCCCAAGCATCAGAGTCCCCACAGTCACGTGCTACCTCTTATTCGGTGACTTTGGCGGGAAAAGAATGGCGTCGTTTGATAGTATTCAGATGAGTCCTCTTTTCTGGAAGATTCGTGTTCAGGCAATGAAGGAAAATCATAAGATTCAAGAGAGTTTAGATTAGCGGGACAGTAAAATAGTAAATCATTTTTAGAAAAAATTTAGCTGGAATAAAAATTATTTCAGAATTTCATTTTTAAAAATACAGTCAAACCCCGCTATAGTGAACACGGTTTATAGTGAACTCCCGGATAGAGTGAATGAAATGTTCGGTCCCGTGCCTTGCAATACACGTATAATGTTATTTTTTGTGGATATAGTGAGCCAAAAAAGTGAGGAAGTTGGATATAATGAACTTTTTTCTGTCTTCGGCTGATTTTTTTTTTCATTTTTTCGTAATAATTTTGAAATTTCTACTTCAAAATAAATACATATACCGATTTTTAAAACCATCTATAGAGGGGGATGTAGCGATAAGCATTTTTTCTTGTTTACTTCTTTTATCTCACTTTCCCATCCCTAAACAAACCAAGCAGATGTTTCCAACTCAGGCAGATGATGCACCTGTAAGGTGTCAGTGGGATCAATATGCATTTTCTATCAGAGGGAATGAGTAATTGTTCATTATTGGTCAAAGGGTTGGACACTAATATGTGTTGATAAGGCCCTCATTTCAACTTCTTTTTGCTCTCAGCTAAGTTTAAAAAAATCCTGCAAACAAGTGTCTCAAATTTAACTATAGCGAGCAGTAAACGTAAACCGTTCTCCATTGATGATAAAATGGACATAATCAGAAAAATTCAAAATGGATGCAATCATGCTGACATTGGCAGGGCATATAAACTATCCAAACCTGCAGTTTGTAACAAATGGATAAATAGGCAATTAGTAATTTCTGCTCATAAAAAAATTTAGATGGCAGAAAAAAGTTAAGAAAAGCAGATCACAAGGATGTTGAAGAAGCATTACTGAAGTGGTTCACCAATCGAAGAAGTCGCAATCTTCCAGTATCTAGACAAATGTCGATGAATTTTCTAAGCGATTTTATGTTACTACTTTTATGTGCTTGAGTGGAAGGTGAGACAGATTTAAAAAGCGGAATAACAGAAATTCAGAAAAAATTATCTAAGAGTCGGAAAGAGTTTCTATATCTGATGTTGAGGATTGCTCATCAGCTAAAGATTACTACTTTTTTTTTTGTACGCAAGACGAAGAGTAATGAAAAGTAACACATTTTTTGCTACTACATAATATTTTTCAGACATTTATTTGAAAAATGTGAAAGAAAAGGGAGCAGTTTGGGAACCATTAGTTAAATTGCCTGCGTAAAGGATATAGTGAACTCCCGGTTATAGTGAACCAAAATTTCGGTCCCTTGAAGGTTCACAATAGCGGGGTTTGACTGTATATATTAATTTTAAAAAATTGTATAAATTTTTAAGAAATTAAGAAACTTTAAATTTTTTGAATTTTTTTTCTTTTGAAAACGGTAAATTTCTTTTAGAAACGTATTTCGTGACAACCACTTTTATGGTAAATTTTAAGTTTTAAAGATAGTCAAAAATTTGAAAACGTTTCACATAATTCTAATTGAAGTTAAAGTTAATTAAATTAGTATTTTATTATTTAAGTTCAAAATTTTAAGGTCAAAAAATGTTTCAAAACATTTACAAGAAAGGATTTTTGTCATGTCAAGATGTCAAAAAAGAAAATAAAAATTGCGAAGCAGATTGTGCATCATTTAAGGAAAAATCCTCTTCCTTCTCTTAAACATTCTGATTTAATTTAAATTTTATACCTGCTATTATAAGGGGAAACAGTTTTGATAATTCTGATAGTATTTTCGATTTTTTTTTCATGCGTTATTGCAATAAAGAAGGATCAAGAGATTTCAATGGAAAATAATCTGATGATTTATTAAAGAACTAACAATTTAGTGTTGAAAATATTTGATCTCCTTGAAAATATTTGAATTGTATCAGTGCCATCAGGCTGTTGTTTCAAAATTATTATTTTTCCTTTTATTACCTTAATTTTCAAAAATTAATTAAATTAAATCCTCAAATTATGGCTTTTCATTACTTTTTCAGTCTTTTCTATATTGTCCATACAACACATTTTATACAGTCTTTTAGTTTTTCCATAAATTTGTCGCGATGGAATAGTGTCATTTATTCTTTGATGCAATTGGAAAAATGAGCACGACGAGGATGGTATTCGAACCCACGCGGGCAGAGCCCAATGGATTTGCAGTCCATCGCCTTAATCACTCGGCCACCTCGTCGTGATAAGAGTCAAATGTTTTATCGGGATATTTTCAAGCATGAATTATTTAAAAATCATTTTCATCACGTTGACGCTTTAAAATTTTTAATTTTACTTTTAATAACTTAAATTTTAAAAATCAATAAATTAAATCATCAAAATTATGGCTTTACATTACTTTTTCCGTCTTTTCTATATTGTCCATACAACACATTTTATACAGCCTTTTAGATTTTCCATAAGTTTCTCGCGATGGAATAGTGACATTTATTCTTTGATGCAATTGGAAAAATCAACACGACGAAGATGGGATTCCAACTCACGCGGGCAGAGCCCAATGGATTTGCAGTCCATCACCTTAATCACTCGGCCACCTCGTCGTGATAAGAGTCAAATGTTTTATCGGGATATTTTCAAGCATGAATTATTTAAAAATCATTTTCATCACGTTGACGCTTTAAAATTTTTACTTTTACTTTTAATAACTTAAATTTTAAAAATCAATAAATTAAATCATCAAAATTATGGCTTTACATTACTTTTTCCGTCTTTTCTATATTGTCCATACAACACATTTTATACAGCCTTTTAGATTTTTCATAAGTTTCTCGCGATGGAATAGTGACATTTATTCTTTGATGCAATTGGAAAAATCAACACGACGAAAATGGGATTCCAACTCATGCGGGCAGAGCCCAATGGATTTGCAGTCCATCACCTTAACCACTCGGCCACCTCGTCGTGATAAGAGGCAAATGTTTTATTAGGATATTTTCAAACTTGAGTTATTTAAATATCGGTTTCATCACACTGTCGCTTGAAAATTTATAATTTGACTTTTAATACCTTAATTTTTAAAAATCAATAAATTAAATCTTCAAATTATGGCTTTACATTACTTTTTCCGTCTTTTCTATATTGTCCATACAACACATTTTATACAGCCTTTTAGATTTTTCATAAGTTTCTCGCGATGGAATAGTGAAATTTATTCTTTGATGCAATTGGAAAAATCAACACGACGAAGATGGGATTCCAACTCACGCGGGCAGAGCCCAATGGATTTGCAGTCCATCACCTTAATCACTCGGCCACCTCGTCGTGATAAGAGTCAAATGTTTTATCGGGATATTTTCAAGCATGAATTATTTAAAAATCATTTTCATCACGTTGACGCTTTAAAATTTTTACTTTTACTTTTAATAACTTAAATTTTAAAAATCAATAAATTAAATCATCAAAATTATGGCTTTACATTACTTTTTCCGTCTTTTCTATATTGTCCATACAACACATTTTATACAGCCTTTTAGATTTTTCATAAGTTTCTCGCGATGGAATAGTGACATTTATTCTTTGATGCAATTGGAAAAATCAACACGACGAAAATGGGATTCCAACTCATGCGGGCAGAGCCCAATGGATTTGCAGTCCATCACCTTAACCACTCGGCCACCTCGTCGTGATAAGAGGCAAATGTTTTATTAGGATATTTTCAAACTTGAGTTATTTAAATATCGGTTTCATCACACTGTCGCTTGAAAATTTATAATTTGACTTTTAATACCTTAATTTTTAAAAATCAATAAATTAAATCTTCAAATTATGGCTTTACATTACTTTTTCCGTCTTTTCTATATTGTCCATACAACACATTTTATACAGCCTTTTAGATTTTTCATAAGTTTCTCGCGATGGAATAGTGACATTTATTCTTTGATGCAATTGGAAAAATCAACACGACGAAAATGGGATTCCAACTCACGCGGGCAGAGCCCAATGGATTTGCAGTCCATCACCTTAATCACTCGGCCACCTCGTCGTGATCAGAGTCAAATGTTTTATCGGGATATTTTTAAACATGAATTATTTAAAAATCATTTTCATCACGTTGACGCTTTAAAATTTTTACTTTTACTTTTAATACCTTAATTTTTAAAAATCAATAAATTAAATCATCAAAATTATGGCTTTACATTACTTTTTCCGTCTTTTCTATATTGTCCATACAACACATTTTATACAGCCTTTTAGATTTTTCATAAGTTTCTCGCGATGGAATAGTGACATTTATTCTTTGATGCAATTGGAAAAATCAACACGACGAAGATGGGATTCCAACTCACGCGGGCAGAGCCCAATGGATTTGCAGTCCATCACCTTAATCACTCGGCCACCTCGTCGTGATAAGAGTCAAATGTTTTATCGGGATATTTTCAAGCATGAATTATTTAAAAATCATTTTCATCACGTTGACGCTTTAAAATTTTTACTTTTACTTTTAATAACTTAAATTTTAAAAATCAATAAATTAAATCATCAAAATTATGGCTTTACATTACTTTTTCCGTCTTTTCTATATTGTCCATACAACACATTTTATACAGCCTTTTAGATTTTTCATAAGTTTCTCGCGATGGAATAGTGAAATTTATTCTTTGATGCAATTGGAAAAATCAACACGACGAAAATGGGATTCCAACTCACGCGGGCAGAGCCCAATGGATTTGCAGTCCATCACCTTAATCACTCGGCCACCTCGTCGTGATCAGAGTCAAATGTTTTATCGGGATATTTTTAAACATGAATTATTTAAAAATCATTTTCATCACGTTGACGCTTTAAAATTTTTACTTTTACTTTTAATACCTTAATTTTTAAAAATCAATAAATTAAATCATCAAAATTATGGCTTTACATTACTTTTTCCGTCTTTTCTATATTGTCCATACAACACATTTTATACAGCCTTTTAGATTTTCCATAAGTTTCTCGCGATGGAATAGTGAAATTTATTCTTTGATGCAATTGGAAAAATCAACACGACGAAGATGGGATTCCAACTCACGCGGGCAGAGCCCAATGGATTTGCAGTCCATCACCTTAATCACTCGGCCACCTCGTCGTGATAAGAGTCAAATGTTTTATCGGGATATTTTCAAGCATGAATTATTTAAAAATCATTTTCATCACGTTGACGCTTTAAAATTTTTACTTTTACTTTTAATAACTTAAATTTTAAAAATCAATAAATTAAATCATCAAAATTATGGCTTTACATTACTTTTTCCGTCTTTTCTATATTGTCCATACAACACATTTTATACAGCCTTTTAGATTTTTCATAAGTTTCTCGCGATGGAATAGTGACATTTATTCTTTGATGCAATTGGAAAAATCAACACGACGAAAATGGGATTCCAACTCATGCGGGCAGAGCCCAATGGATTTGCAGTCCATCACCTTAACCACTCGGCCACCTCGTCGTGATAAGAGGCAAATGTTTTATTAGGATATTTTCAAACTTGAGTTATTTAAATATCGGTTTCATCACACTGTCGCTTGAAAATTTATAATTTGACTTTTAATACCTTAATTTTTAAAAATCAATAAATTAAATCTTCAAATTATGGCTTTACATTACTTTTTCCGTCTTTTCTATATTGTCCATACAACACATTTTATACAGCCTTTTAGATTTTTCATAAGTTTCTCGCGATGGAATAGTGAAATTTATTCTTTGATGCAATTGGAAAAATCAACACGACGAAGATGGGATTCCAACTCACGCGGGCAGAGCCCAATGGATTTGCAGTCCATCACCTTAATCACTCGGCCACCTCGTCGTGATAAGAGTCAAATGTTTTATCGGGATATTTTCAAGCATGAATTATTTAAAAATCATTTTCATCACGTTGACGCTTTAAAATTTTTACTTTTACTTTTAATAACTTAAATTTTAAAAATCAATAAATTAAATCATCAAAATTATGGCTTTACATTACTTTTTCCGTCTTTTCTATATTGTCCATACAACACATTTTATACAGCCTTTTAGATTTTTCATAAGTTTCTCGCGATGGAATAGTGACATTTATTCTTTGATGCAATTGGAAAAATCAACACGACGAAAATGGGATTCCAACTCATGCGGGCAGAGCCCAATGGATTTGCAGTCCATCACCTTAACCACTCGGCCACCTCGTCGTGATAAGAGGCAAATGTTTTATTAGGATATTTTCAAACTTGAGTTATTTAAATATCGGTTTCATCACACTGTCGCTTGAAAATTTATAATTTGACTTTTAATACCTTAATTTTTAAAAATCAATAAATTAAATCTTCAAATTATGGCTTTACATTACTTTTTCCGTCTTTTCTATATTGTCCATACAACACATTTTATACAGCCTTTTAGATTTTTCATAAGTTTCTCGCGATGGAATAGTGACATTTATTCTTTGATGCAATTGGAAAAATCAACACGACGAAAATGGGATTCCAACTCACGCGGGCAGAGCCCAATGGATTTGCAGTCCATCACCTTAATCACTCGGCCACCTCGTCGTGATCAGAGTCAAATGTTTTATCGGGATATTTTTAAACATGAATTATTTAAAAATCATTTTCATCACGTTGACGCTTTAAAATTTTTACTTTTACTTTTAATACCTTAATTTTTAAAAATCAATAAATTAAATCATCAAAATTATGGCTTTACATTACTTTTTCCGTCTTTTCTATATTGTCCATACAACACATTTTATACAGCCTTTTAGATTTTTCATAAGTTTCTCGCGATGGAATAGTGACATTTATTCTTTGATGCAATTGGAAAAATCAACACGACGAAAATGGGATTCCAACTCACGCGGGCAGAGCCCAATGGATTTGCAGTCCATCACCTTAATCACTCGGCCACCTCGTCGTGATCAGAGTCAAATGTTTTATCGGGATATTTTTAAACATGAATTATTTAAAAATCATTTTCATCACGTTGACGCTTTAAAATTTTTACTTTTACTTTTAATAACTTAAATTTTAAAAATCAATAAATTAAATCATCAAAATTATGGCTTTACATTACTTTTTCCGTCTTTTCTATATTGTCCATACAACACATTTTATACAGCCTTTTAGATTTTTCATAAGTTTCTCGCGATGGAATAGTGACATTTATTCTTTGATGCAATTGGAAAAATCAACACGACGAAAATGGGATTCCAACTCACGCGGGCAGAGCCCAATGGATTTGCAGTCCATCACCTTAATCACTCGGCCACCTCGTCGTGATCAGAGTCAAATGTTTTATCGGGATATTTTTAAACATGAATTATTTAAAAATCATTTTCATCACGTTGACGCTTTAAAATTTTTACTTTTACTTTTAATAACTTAAATTTTAAAAATCAATAAATTAAATCATCAAAATTATGGCTTTACATTACTTTTTCCGTCTTTTCTATATTGTCCATACAACACATTTTATACAGCCTTTTAGATTTTCCATAAGTTTCTCGCGATGGAATAGTGACCTTTATTCTTTGATGCAATTGGAAAAATCAACACGACGAAAATGGGATTCCAACTCACGCGGGCAGAGCCCAATGGATTTGCAGTCCATCACCTTAATCACTCGGCCACCTCGTCGTGATCAGAGTCAAATGTTTTATCGGGATATTTTTAAACATGAATTATTTAAAAATAATTTTCATCACGTTGACGCTTTAAAATTTTTAATTTTACTTTTAATAACTTAAATTTTAAAAATCAATAAATTAAATCTTCAAATTATGGCTTTACATTACTTTTTCAGTCTTTTCTATATTGTCCATACAAACATTTTATACAGCCTTTTAGATTTTCCATAAATTTGTCGCGATGGAATACTAACATTTATTCTTTGATGCAATTGGAAAAATTAACACGACGAGGATGGGATTCGAACCCACGCGGGCAGAGCCCAATGGATTAGCAGTCCATCGCCTTAACCACTCGGCCACCTCGTCGTGATAAGAGGCAAATGTTTTACAGGATATTTTAAAACTTGAGTTATTTAAATATCGGTTTCATCACGCTGCTGCTTAAAAATTATTATTTTTCCTTTTATTACCTAAATTTTAAAAAAATTTATAAAATTAAATCTTCAAATTACGGCTTTACATTACTTTTTCAGTCTTTTCTATATTGTCCATACAACACATTTTATACAGCCTTTTAGATTTTCCATAAATTTGTCGCGATAGAATACTAACATTTATTCTTTGATGCAATTGGAAAAATTAACACGACGAGGATGGGATTCGAACCCACGCGGGCAGAGCCCAATGGATTAGCAGTCCATCGCCTTAACCACTCGGCCACCTCGTCGTGATAACAGTCAAATGTTTTACAGGATATTTTAAAACTTGAGTTATTTAAATATCGGTTTCATCACGCTGCTGCTTAAAAATTATTATTTTTCCTTTTATTACCTAAATTTTAAAAAAATTTATAAAATTAAATCTTCAAATTACGGCTTTACATTACTTTTTCAGTCTTTTCTATATTGTCCATACAACACATTTTATACAGCCTTTTAGATTTTCCATAAATTTGTCGCGATAGAATACTAACATTTATTCTTTGATGCAATTGGAAAAATTAACACGACGAGGATGGGATTCGAACCCACGCGGGCAGAGCCCAATGGATTAGCAGTCCATCGCCTTAACCACTCGGCCACCTCGTCGTGATAACAGTCAAATGTTTTACAGGATATTTTAAAACTTGAGTTATTTAAATATCGGTTTCATCACGCTGCTGCTTAAAAATTATTATTTTTCCTTTTATTACCTAAATTTTAAAAAAATTTATAAAATTAAATCTTCAAATTACGGCTTTACATTACTTTTTCAGTCTTTTCTATATTGTCCATACAACACATTTTATACAGCCTTTTAGATTTTCCATAAATTTGTCGCGATAGAATACTAACATTTATTCTTTGATGCAATTGGAAAAATTAACACGACGAGGATGGGATTCGAACCCACGCGGGCAGAGCCCAATGGATTAGCAGTCCATCGCCTTAACCACTCGGCCACCTCGTCGTGATAACAGTCAAATGTTTTACAGGATATTTTAAAACTTGAGTTATTTAAATATCGGTTTCATCACGCTGCTGCTTAAAAATTATTATTTTTCCTTTTATTACCTAAATTTTAAAAAAATTTATAAAATTAAATCTTCAAATTACGGCTTTACATTACTTTTTCAGTCTTTTCTATATTGTCCATACAACACATTTTATACAGCCTTTTAGATTTTCCATAAATTTGTCGCGATAGAATACTAACATTTATTCTTTGATGCAATTGGAAAAATTAACACGACGAGGATGGGATTCGAACCCACGCGGGCAGAGCCCAATGGATTAGCAGTCCATCGCCTTAACCACTCGGCCACCTCGTCGTGATAACAGTCAAATGTTTTACAGGATATTTTAAAACTTGAGTTATTTAAATATCGGTTTCATCACGCTGCTGCTTAAAAATTATTATTTTTCCTTTTATTACCTAAATTTTAAAAAAATTTATAAAATTAAATCTTCAAATTACGGCTTTACATTACTTTTTCAGTCTTTTCTATATTGTCCATACAACACATTTTATACAGCCTTTTAGATTTTCCATAAATTTGTCGCGATAGAATACTAACATTTATTCTTTGATGCAATTGGAAAAATTAACACGACGAGGATGGGATTCGAACCCACGCGGGCAGAGCCCAATGGATTAGCAGTCCATCGCCTTAACCACTCGGCCACCTCGTCGTGATAACAGTCAAATGTTTTACAGGATATTTTAAAACTTGAGTTATTTAAATATCGGTTTCATCACGCTGCTGCTTAAAAATTATTATTTTTCCTTTTATTACCTAAATTTTAAAAAAATTTATAAAATTAAATCTTCAAATTACGGCTTTACATTACTTTTTCAGTCTTTTCTATATTATACATACAACACATTATAAACAGTCCTTTAGATTTTCCGTAAATTTGTCGGATTGGAATAGTGTTATTTATTCTTTGATGCAATTGGAAAAATTAACACGACGAGGATGGGATTCGAACCCACGCGGGCAGAGCCCAATGGATTAGCAGTCCATCGCCTCAACCACTCGGCCACCTTGTCGTGATAAGAGTCAAATGTTTTATCAGGATATAATCGAACTTGAATTATTTAAATATCGGTTTCATCACGCTGCCGCTTCAAAATTATCAATTTTCCTTTTATTACCCTAATTTTCAAAAATCAATGAAATTAAATGTTCAAACTATGGCTTTACATTACTTTTTCAGTCTTTTCTATATTATCCATACAACACATTTTATATAGTCTCTTAGTTTTTCCATAAATTTGTCGCGATGGAATAGTGTCATTTATTCTTTGATGCTATTGGAAAAATGAACACGACGAGGATGGCATACGAACCCTCGCGGGCAGAGCCCAATGGATTAGCAGTCCATAGACTTAACCACTCGGCAACCTCGTCGTGATAAGAGGCAAATGTTTTATCTGGATATTTTCAATCTGTAATTATTTAAATATCGGTTTCATCACGCTGCCGATAAAAAATTATCATTTTCCTTTTATTACCTGAATTTTCAAAAATTAATTAAATTAAATTTTCAAATTATGGTTTTACATTACTTTTTCAGTCTTTTCTATATTATACATACAACACATTTTTTACAGCCTTTTTGTTTTTCCATAATTTTTCCCGATGGAATAGTGTCATTCATTCTTTGATGCCATTCGAAAAATGAATACGACGAGGATGGGATTCGAACCCACGCGGGCAGAGCCCAGTGGATTAGCAGTCCATCGCCTTAACCACTCGGCCACCTCGTCGTGTTAAAAGTCAAATGTTTTATCAGGATATTATCAGACTTGAATTACTTAAATATCGGATTCATCACGCTGCCGCTTAAAAATTATTATTTATCCTTTTATTACCTTAATTTTCAAAAATTACTTAAATTTAATCTTCAAATTATGGCTTTACATTACTTTTTCAGTCTTTTCTATATTTTCCATACAACACATTTTATACAGCCTTTTAGATTTTCCATAAATTTGTCCCGATGGAATAGTGTCATTCATTCTTTGATGCCATTCGAAAAATGAATACGACGAGGATGGGATTCGAACCCACGCGGGCAGAGCCCAATGGATTAGCAGTCCATCGCCTTAACCACTCGAACACCTCGTCGTGATAAAAGTCAAATGTTTTATCTGGATATTATCAGACTTGAATTACTTAAATATCGGTTTTATCACGCTGCCGCTTCAAAATTATCAACTTTCCTTTTATTTACCTAATTTTCAAAAATCAATTAAATCTTCAATTTATGGCTTTACATTACTTTTTCAGTCTTTTCTATAATTTCCATACAACACATTTTATACAGCCTTTTAGATTTTCCATAAATTTGTCCCGATGGAATAGTGTCATTCATTCTTTGATGCCATTCGAAAAATGAATACGACGTGGATGGGATTTGAACCCACGCGGGCAGAGCCCAATGGATTAGCAGTCCATCGCCTTAACCACTCGGCCACCTCGTCGTGATAAAAGTCAAATGTTTTATCAGGATATTATCAGACTTGAATTACTTAAATATCGGTTTTATCACGCTGCCGCTTCAAAATTATCAATTTTCCTTTTATTTCCCTAATTTTCAAAAATCAATTAAATCTTCAAATTATGGCTTTACATTACTTTTTCAGTCTTTTCTATAATTTCCATACAACACATTTTATACAGCCTTTTAGATTTTCCATAAATTTGTCCCGATGGAATAGTGTCATTCATTCTTTGATGCCATTCGAAAAATGAGTACGACGAGGATGGGATTTGAACCCACGCGGGCAGAGCCCAATGGATTAGCAGTCCATCGCCTTAACCACTCGGCCACTTCGTCGAGATAAAAGTCAAATGTTTTATCAGGATATTATCAGACTTGAATTACTTAAATATCGGATTTATCACGCTGCCGCTTCAAAATTATCAACTTTCCTTTTATTTCCCTAATTTTCAAAAATCAATTAAATCTTCAAATTATGGCTTTACATTACTTTTTCAGTCTTTTCTATATTTTCCATACAACACATTTTATACAGCCTTTTAGATTTTCCATAAATTTGTCCCGATGGAATAGTGTCATTCATTCTTTGATGCCATTCGAAAAATGAATACGACGAGGATGGGATTTGAACCCACGCGGGCAGAGCCCAATGGATTAGCAGTCCATTGCCTTAACCACTCGGCCACCTCGTCGTGATAAAAGTCAAATGTTTTATCAGGATATTATCAGACTTGAATTACTTAAATATCGGTTTTATCACGCTGCCGCTTCAAAATTATCAATTTTCCTTTTATTTCCCTAATTTTCAAAAATCAATTAAATCTTCAATTTATGGCTTTACATTACTTTTTCAGTCTTTTCTATAATTTCCATACAACACATTTTATACAGCCTTTTAGATTTTCCATAAATTTGTCCCGATGGAATAGTGTCATTCATTCTTTGATGCCATTCGAAAAATGAATACGACGAGGATGGGATTTGAACCCACGCGGGCAGAGCCCAATGGATTAGCAGTCCATCGCCTTAACCACTCGGCCACCTCGTCGTGATAAAAGTCAAATGTTTTATCAGGATATTATCAGACTTGAATTACTTAAATATCGGTTTTATCACGCTGCCGCTTCAAAATTATCAATTTTCCTTTTATTTCCCTAATTTTCAAAAATCAATTAAATCTTCAAATTATGGCTTTACATTACTTTTTCAGTCTTTTCTATATTTTCCATACAACACATTTTATACAGCCTTTTAGATTTTCCATAAATTTGTCCCGATGGAATAGTGTCATTCATTCTTTGATGCCATTCGAAAAATGTATACGACGAGGATGGGATTCGAACCCACGCGGGCAGAGCCCAGTGGATTAGCAGTCCATCGCCTTAACCACTCGGCCACCTCGTCGTGATAAAAGTCAAATGTTTTATCAGGATATTATCAGACTTGAATTACTTAAATATCGGTTTTATCACGCTGCCGCTTCAAAATTATCAATTTTCCTTTTATTTCCCTAATTTTCAAAAATCAATTAAATCTTCAAATTATGGCTTTACATTACTTTTTCAGTCTTTTCTATAATTTCCATACAACACATTTTATACAGCCTTTTAGATTTTCCATAAATTTGTCCCGATGGAATAGTGTCATTCATTCTTTGATGCCATTCGAAAAATGAATACGACGAGGATGGGATTTGAACCCACGCGGGCAGAGCCCAATGGATTAGCAGTCCATCGCCTTAACCACTCGGCCACTTCGTCGAGATAAAAGTCAAATGTTTTATCAGGATATTATCAGACTTGAATTACTTAAATATCGGTTTTATCACGCTGCCGCTTCAAAATTATCAACTTTCCTTTTATTTCCCTAATTTTCAAAAATCAATTAAATCTTCAAATTATGGCTTTACATTACTTTTCAGTCTTTTCTATAATTTCCATACAACACATTTTATACTGCCTTTTAGATTTTCCATAAATTTGTCCCGATGGAATAGTGTCATTCATTCTTTGATGCCATTCGAAAAATGAATACGACGAGGATGGGATTCGAACCCACGCGGGCAGAGCCCAGTGGATTAGCAGTCCATCGCCTTAACCACTCGGCCACCTCGTCGTGATAAAAGTCAAATGTTTTATCAGGATATTATCAGACTTGAATTACTTAAATATCGGTTTTATCACGCTGCCGCATCAAAATTATCAATTTTCCTTTTATTTCCCTAATTTTCAAAAATCAATTAAATCTTCAAATTATGGCTTTACATTACTTTTTCAGTCTTTTCTATAATTTCCATACAACACATTTTATACAGCCTTTTAGATTTTCCATAAATTTGTCCCGATGGAATAGTGTCATTCATTCTTTGATGCCATTCGAAAAATGAATACGACGAGGATGGGATTTGAACCCACGCGGGCAGAGCCCAATGGATTAGCAGTCCATCGCCTTAACCACTCGGCCACTTCGTCGAGGTAAAAGTCAAATGTTTTATCAGGATATTATCAGACTTGAATTACTTAAATATCGGTTTTATCACGCTGCCGCTTCAAAATTATCAACTTTCCTTTTATTTACCTAATTTTCAAAAATCAATTAAATCTTCAATTTATGGCTTTACATTACTTTTTCAGTCTTTTCTATAATTTCCATACAACACATTTTATACAGCCTTTTAGATTTTCCATAAATTTGTCCCGATGGAATAGTGTCATTCATTCTTTGATGCCATTCGAAAAATGAATACGACGAGGGTGGGATTCGAACCCACGCGGGCAGAGCCCAATGGATTAGCAGTCCATCGCCTTAACCACTCGAACACCTCGTCGTGATAAAAGTCAAATGTTTTATCAGGATATTATCAGACTTGAATTACTTAAATATCGGTTTTATCACGCTGCCGCTTCAAAATTATCAATTTTCCTTTTATTTCCCTAATTTTCAAAAATCAATTAAATCTTCAAATTATGGCTTTACATTACTTTTTCAGTCTTTTCTATATTTTCCATACAACACATTTTATACAGCCTTTTAGATTTTCCATAAATTTGTCCCGATGGAATAGTGTCATTCATTCTTTGATGCCATTCGAAAAATGAATACGACGAGTATGGGATTCGAACCCACGCGGGCAGAGACCAATGGATTAGCTGTCCATCGCCTTAACCACTCGGCCACCTCGTCGTGATAAAAGTCAAATGTTTTATCAGGATATTATCAGACTTGAATTACTTAAATATCGGATTCATCACGCTGCCGCTTAAAAATTATTATTTATCCTTTTATTACCTTAATTTTCAAAAATTAATTAAATTTAATCTTCAAATTATGGCTTTACATTACTTTTTCAGTCTTTTCTATATTTTCCATACAACACATTTTATACAGCCTTTTAGATTTTCCATAAATTTGTCCCGATGGAATAGTGTCATTCATTCTTTGATGCCATTCGAAAAATGAATACGACGAGGATGGGATTCGAACCCACGCGGGCAGAGCCCAATGGATTAGCAGTCCATCGCCTTAACCACACGGCCACATCGTCGTGATAAAAGTCAAATGTTTTATCAGGATATTATCAGACTTGAATTACTTAAATATCGGTTTTATCACGCTGCCGCTTCAAAATTATCAATTTTCCTTTTTTTCCCTAATTTTCAAAAATCAATTAAATCTTCAAATTATGGCTTTACATTACTTTTTCAGTCTTTTCTAAATTTTCCATACAACACATTTTATACAGCCTTTTAGATTTTCCATAAATTTGTCCCGATGGAATAGTGTCATTCATTCTTTGATGCCATTCGAAAAATGAATACGACGAGTATGGGATTCGAACCCACGCGGGCAGAGACCAATGGATTAGCAGTCCATCGCCATAACCACTCGGCCACCTCGTTGTGATAAAAGTCAAATGTTTTATCAGGATATTATCAGACTTGAATTACTTAAATATCGGCTTTATCACGCTGCCGCTTCAAAATTATCAATTTTCCTTTTATTTCCATAATTTTCTAAAATCAATTAAATCTTCAAATTATGGCTTTACATTACTTTTTCAGTCTTTTCTATATTTTCCATACAACACATTTTATACAGCCTTTTAGATTTTCCATAAATTTGTCCCGATGGAATAGTGTCATTCATTCTTTGATGCCATTCGAAAAATGAAAAGGACGAGAATGGGATTCGAACCCACGCGGGCAGAGCCCAATGGATTAGCAGTCCATCGCCTTAACCACTCGGCCACCTCATCGTGATAAGAGGTAAATTTTTTAACAGGATATTTTCAAACTTGAATTACTTAAATATCGGATTCATCACGCTGCCGCTTAAAAATTATTATTTATCCTTTTATTACCTTAATTTTCAAAAATTAATTAAATTTAATCTTCAAATTATGGCTTTACATTACTTTTTCAGTCTTTTCTATATTTTCCATACAACACATTTTATACAGCCTTTTAGATTTTCCATAAATTTGTCCCGATGGAATAGTGTCATTCATTCTTTGATGCCATTCGAAAAATGAATACGACGAGGATGGGATTTGAACCCACGCGGGCAGAGCCCAATAGATTAGCCGTCCATCGCCTTAACCACTCGGCCACCTCGTCGTGATAAAAGTCAAATGTTTTATCAGGATATTATCAGACTTGAATTACTTAAATATCGGTTTTATCACGCTGCCGCTTCAAAATTATCAATTTTCCTTTTATTTCCCTAATTTTCAAAAATCAATTAAATCTTCAATTTATGGCTTTACATTACTTTTTCAGTCTTTTCTATAATTTCCATACAACACATTTTATACAGCCTTTTAGATTTTCCATAAATTTGTCCCGATGGAATAGTGTCATTCATTCTTTGATGCCATTCGAAAAATGAATACGACGAGGATGGGATTTGAACCCACGCGGGCAGAGCCCAATGGATTAGCAGTCCATCGCCTTAACCACTCGGCCACCTCGTCGTGATAAAAGTCAAATGTTTTATCAGGATATTATCAGACTTGAATTACTTAAATATCGGTTTTATCACGCTGCCGCTTCAAAATTATCAATTTTCCTTTTATTTCCCTAATTTTCAAAAATCAATTAAATCTTCAAATTATGGCTTTACATTACTTTTTCAGTCTTTTCTATATTTTCCATACAACACATTTTATACAGCCTTTTAGATTTTCCATAAATTTGTCCCGATGGAATAGTGTCATTCATTCTTTGATGCCATTCGAAAAATGAATACGACGAGGATGGGATTCGAACCCACGCGGGCAGAGCCCAGTGGATTAGCAGTCCATCGCCTTAACCACTCGGCCACCTCGTCGTGATAAAAGTCAAATGTTTTATCAGGATATTATCAGACTTGAATTACTTAAATATCGGTTTTATCACGCTGCCGCTTCAAAATTATCAATTTTCCTTTTATTTCCCTAATTTTCAAAAATCAATTAAATCTTCAAATTATGGCTTTACATTACTTTTTCAGTCTTTTCTATAATTTCCATACAACACATTTTATACAGCCTTTTAGATTTTCCATAAATTTGTCCCGATGGAATAGTGTCATTCATTCTTTGATGCCATTCGGAAAATGAATACGACGAGGATGGGATTTGAACCCACGCGGGCAGAGCCCAATGGATTAGCAGCCCATCGCCTTAACCACTCGGCCACTTCGTCGAGATAAAAGTCAAATGTTTTATCAGGATATTATTAGACTTGAATTACTTAAATATCGGTTTTATCACGCTGCCGCTTCAAAATTATCAACTTTCCTTTTATTTCCCTAATTTTTAAAAATCAATTAAATCTTCAAATTATGGCTTTACATTACTTTTTCAGTCTTTTCTATATTTTCCATACAACACATTTTATACAGCCTTTTAGATTTTCCATAAATTTGTCCCGATGGAATAGTGTCATTCATTCTTTGATGCCATTCGAAAAATGAATACGACGAGTATGGGATTCGAACCCACGCGGGCAGAGACCAATGGAGTAGCAGTCCATCGCCTTAACCACTCGGCCACCTAGTTGTGATAAAAGTCAAATGTTTTATCAGGATATTATCAGACATGAATTACTTAAATATCGGTTTTATCACGCTGCCGCTTCAAAATTATCAACTTTCCTTTTATTTCCCTAATTTTCAAAAATCAATTAAATCTTCAAATTATGGCTTTACATTACTTTTCAGTCTTTTCTATAATTTCCATACAACACATTTTATACTGCCTTTTAGATTTTCCATAAATTTGTCCCGATGGAATAGTGTCATTTATTCTTTGATGCCATTCGAAAAATGAATACGACGAGGATGGGATTCGAACCCACGCGGGCAGAACCCAATGGATTAGCAGTCCATCGCCTTAACCACTCGGCCACCTCGTCGTGATAAAAGTCAAATGTTTTATCAGGATATTATCAGACTTGAATTACTTAAATATCTGTTTTATCACGCTGCCGCTTCAAAATTATCAACTTTCCTTTTATTTCCCTAATTTTCAAAAATCAATTAAATCTTCAAATTATGGCTTTACATTACTTTTTCAGTCTTTTCTATATTTTCCATACAACACATTTTATACAGCCTTTTAGATTTTTCATAAATTTGTCCCGATGGAATAGTGTCATTCATTCTTTGATGCCATTCGAAAAATGAATACGACGAGGATGGGATTCGAACCCACGCGGGCAGAGCCCAATGGATTAGCAGTCCATCGCCTTAACCACTCGGCCACCTCGTCGTGATAAAAGCTAAATGTTTTATCAGGATATTATCAGACTTGAATTACTTAAATATCGGTTTTATCACGCTGCCGCTTCAAAATTATCAACTTTCCTTTTATTTCCTTAATTTTCAAAAATCAATTAAATCTTCAAATTATGGCTTTACATTACTTTTTCAGTCTTTTCTATAATTTCCATACAACACATTTTATACAGCCTTTTAGATTTTCCATAAATTTGTCCCGATGGAATAGTGTCATTCATTCTTTGATGCCATTCGAAAAATGAATACGACGAGGATGGGATTTGAACCTACGCGGGCAGAGCCCAATGGATTAGCAGTCCATCGCCTTAACCTCTCGGCCACCTCGTCGTGATAAAAGTCAAATGTTTTATCAGGATATTATCAGACTTGAATTACTTAAATATCGGTTTTATCACGCTGCCGCTTCAAAATTATCAATTTTCCTTTTATTTCCCTAATTTTCAAAAATCAATTAAATCTTCAAATTATGGCTTTACATTACTTTTTCAGTCTTTTCTATATTTTCCATACAACACATTTTATACAGCCTTTTAGATTTTCCATAAATTTGTCCCGATGGAATAGTGTCATTCATTCTTTGATGCCATTCGAAATATGAATAGTACGAGAATGGGATTCGAACCCACGCGGGCAGAGCCCAATGGATTAGCAGTCCATCGCCTTAACCACTCGGCCACCTCATCGTGATAAGAGGTAAATTTTTTAACAGGATATTTTCAAACTTGAATTACTTAAATATCGGATTCATCACGCTGCCGCTTAAAAATTATTATTTATCCTTTTATTACCTTAATTTTCAAAAATTAATTAAATTTAATCTTCAAATTATGGCTTTACATTACTTTTTCAGTCTTTTCTATATTTTCCATACAACACATTTTATACAGCCTTTTAGATTTTCCATAAATTTGTCCGATGGAATAGTGTCATTCATTCTTTGATGCCATTCGAAAAATGAATACGACGAGGATGGGATTCGAACCAACGCGGGCAGAGCCCAATGGATTAGCAGTCCATCGCCTTAACCACTCGGCCACCTCGTCGTGACAAAAGTCAAATGTTTTATCAGGATATTATCAGACTTGAATTACTTAAATATCGGTTTTATCACGCTGCCGCTTCAAAATTATCAACTTTCCTTTTATTTCCCTAATTTTCAAAAATCAATTAAATCGTCAAATTATGGCTTTACATTACTTTTTCAGTCTTTTCTATATTTTCCATACAACACATTTTATACTGCCTTTTAGATTTTCCATAAATTTGTCCCGATGGAATAGTGTCATTCATTCTTTGATGCCATTCGAAAAATAAATACGACGAGGATGGGATTCGAACGAACGCGGGCAGAGCCCAATGGATTAGCAGTCCATCGCCTTAACCACTCGGCCACCTCGTCGTGATAAAAGCTAAATGTTTTATCAGGATATTATCAGACTTGAATTACTTAAATATCGGTTTTATCACGCTGCCGCTTCAAAATTATCAACTTTCCTTTTATTTCCCTAATTTTCAAAAATCAATTAAATCTTCAAATTATGGCTTTACATTACTTTTTCAGTCTTTTCTATAATTTCCATACAACACATTTTATACAGCCTTTTAGATTTTCCATAAATTTGTCCCGATGGAATAGTGTCATTCATTCTTTGATGCCATTCGAAAAATGAATACGACGAGGATGGGATTCGAACCCACGCGGGCAGAGCCCAATGGATTAGCAGTCCATCGCCTTAACCACTCGGCCACCTCGTCGGGATAAAAGTCAAATGTTTTATCAGGATATTATCAGACTTGAATTACTTAAATATCGGTTTTATCACGCTGCCGCTTCAAAATTATCAACTTTCCTTTTATTTCCCTAATTTTCAAAAATCAATTAAATCTTCAAAATATGACTTTACATTACTTTTTCAGTCTTTTCTATAATTTCCATACAACACATTTTATACAGCCTTTTAGATTTTCCATAAATTTGTCCCGATGGAATAGTGTCATTCATTCTTTGATGCCATTCGAAAAATGAATACGACGAGGATGGGATTCGAACCCACGCGGGCAGAGCCCAATGGATTAGCAGTCCATCGCCTTAACCACTCGGCCACCTCGTCGTAATAAAAGTCAAATGTTTTATCAGGATATTATCAGACTTGAATTACTTAAATATCTGTTTTATCACGCTGCCGCTTCAAAATTATCAACTTTCCTTTTATTTCCCTAATTTTCAAAAATCAATTAAATCTTCAAATTATGGCTTTACATTACTTTTTCAGTCTTTTCTATATTTTCCATACAACACATTTTATACAGCCTTTCAGATTTTTCATAAATTTGTCCCGATGGAATAGTGTCATTCATTCTTTGATGCCATTCGAAAAATGAATACGACGAGGATGGGATTCGAACCCACGCGGGCAGAGCCCAATGGATTAGCAGTCCATCGCCTTAACCACTCGGCCACCTCGTCGTGATAAAAGGTAAATGTTTTATCAGGATATTATCAGACTTGAATTACTTAAATATCGGTTTTATCACGCTGCTGCTTCAAAATTATCAACTTTCCTTTTATTTCCCTAATTTTCAAAAATCAATTAAATCTTCAAATTATGGCTTTACATTACTTTTTCAGTCTTTTCTATAATTTCCATACACCACATTTTATACAGCCTTTTAGATTTTCCATAAATTTGTCCCGATGGAATAGTGTCATTCATTCTTTGATGCCATTCGAAAAATGAATACGACGAGGATGGGATTCGAACCCACGCGGGTAGAGCCCAATAGATTAGCAGTCCATCGCCTTAACCACTCGGCCACCTCGTCGTGATAAAAGTCAAATGTTTTATCAGGATATTATCAGACTTGAATTACTTAAATATCGGTTTTATCACGCTGCCGCTTCAAAATTATCAACTTTCCTTTTATTTACCTAATTTTCAAAAATCAATTAAATCTTCAATTTATGGCTTTACATTACTTTTTCAGTCTTTTCTATAATTTCCATACAACACATTTTATACAGCCTTTTAGATTTTCCATAAATTTGTCCCGATGGAATAGTGTCATTCATTCTTTGATGCCATTCGAAAAATGAATACGACGAGGATGGGATTTGAACCCACGCGGGCAGAGCCCAATGGATTAGCCGTCCATCGCCTTAACCACTCGGCCACCTCGTCGTGATAAAAGTCAAATGTTTTATCAGGATATTATCAGACTTGAATTACTTAAATATCGGTTTTATCACGCTGCCGCTTCAAAATTATCAATTTTCCTTTTATTTCCCTAATTTTCAAAAATCAATTAAATCTTCAATTTATGGCTTTACATTACTTTTTCAGTCTTTTCTATAATTTCCATACAACACATTTTATACAGCCTTTTAGATTTTCCATAAATTTGTCCCGATGGAATAGTGTCATTCATTCTTTGATGCCATTCGAAAAATGAATACGACGAGGATGGGATTTGAACCCACGCGGGCAGAGCCCAATGGATTAGCAGTCCATCGCCTTAACCACTCGGCCACCTCGTCGTGATAAAAGTCAAATGTTTTATCAGGATATTATCAGACTTGAATTACTTAAATATCGGTTTTATCACGCTGCCGCTTCAAAATTATCAATTTTCCTTTTATTTCCCTAATTTTCAAAAATCAATTAAATCTTCAAATTATGGCTTTACATTACTTTTTCAGTCTTTTCTATATTTTCCATACAACACATTTTATACAGCCTTTTAGATTTTCCATAAATTTGTCCCGATGGAATAGTGTCATTCATTCTTTGATGCCATTCGAAAAATGAATACGACGAGGATGGGATTCGAACCCACGCGGGCAGAGCCCAGTGGATTAGCAGTCCATCGCCTTAACCACTCGGCCACCTCGTCGTGATAAAAGTCAAATGTTTTATCAGGATATTATCAGACTTGAATTACTTAAATATCGGTTTTATCACGCTGCCGCTTCAAAATTATCAACTTTCCTTTTATTTCCCTAATTTTCAAAAATCAATTAAATCTTCAAATTATGGCTTTACATTACTTTTTCAGTCTTTTCTATATTTTCCATACAACACATTTTATACAGCCTTTCAGATTTTTCATAAATTTGTCCCGATGGAATAGTGTCATTCATTCTTTGATGCCATTCGAAAAATGAATACGACGAGGATGGGATTCGAACCCACGCGGGCAGAGTTCAATGGATTAGCAGTCCATCGCCTTAACCACTCGGCCACCTCGTCGTGATAAAAGTTAAATGTTTTATCAGGATATTATCAGACTTGAATTACTTAAATATCGGTTTTATCACGCTGCCGCTTCAAAATTATCAACTTTCCTTTTATTTCCCTAATTTTCAAAAATCAATTAAATCTTCAAATTATGGCTTTACATTACTTTTTCAGTGTTTTCTATAATTTCCATACAACACATTTTATACAGCCTTTTAGATTTTCCATAAATTTGTCCCGATGGAATAGTGTCATTCATTCTTTGATGCCATTCGAAAAATGAATACGACGAGGATGGGATTCGAACCCACGTGGGCAGAGCCCAATGGATTAGCAGTCCATCGCCTTAACCACTCGGCCACCTCGTCGTGATAAAAGTCAAATGTTTTATCAGGATATTATCAGACTTGAATTACTTAAATATCGGTTTTATCACGCTGCCGCTTTAAAATTATCAACTTTCCTTTTATTTCCCTAATTTTCAAAAATCAATTAAATCTTCAAATTATGGCTTTACATTACTTTTTCAGTCTTTTCTATATTTTCCATACAACACATTTTATACAGCCTTTTAGATTTTCCATAAATTTGTCCCGATGGAATAGTGTCATTCATTCTTTGATGCCATTCGAAAAATGAATACGACGAGGATGGGATTCGAACCCACGCGGGCAGAGCCCAATGGATTAGCAGTCCATCGCCTTAACCACTCGGCCACCTCGTCGGGATAAAAGTCAAATGTTTTATCAGGATATTATCAGACTTGAATTACTTACATATCGGTTTTATCACGCTGCCGCTTCAAAATTATCAACTTTCCTTTTATTTCCCTAATTTTCAAAAATCAATTAAATCTTCAAAATATGACTTTACATTACTTTTTCAGTCTTTTCTATAATTTCCATACAACACATTTTATACAGCCTTTTAGATTTTCCATAAATTTGTCCCGATGGAATAGTGTCATTCATTCTTTGATGCCATTCGAAAAATGAATACGACGAGGATGGGATTCGAACCCACGCGGGCAGAGCCCAATGGATTAGCAGTCCATCGCCTTAACCACTCGGCCACCTCGTCGTAATAAAAGTCAAATGTTTTATCAGGATATTATCAGACTTGAATTACTTAAATATCTGTTTTATCACGCTGCCGCTTCAAAATTATCAACTTTCCTTTTATTTCCCTAATTTTCAAAAATCAATTAAATCTTCAAATTATGGCTTTACATTACTTTTTCAGTCTTTTCTATATTTTCCATACAACACATTTTATACAGCCTTTCAGATTTTTCATAAATTTGTCCCGATGGAATAGTGTCATTCATTCTTTGATGCCATTCGAAAAATGAATACGACGAGGATGGGATTCGAACCCACGCGGGCAGAGCCCAATGGATTAGCAGTCCATCGCCTTAACCACTCGGCCACCTCGTCGTGATAAAAGGTAAATGTTTTATCAGGATATTATCAGACTTGAATTACTTAAATATCGGTTTTATCACGCTGCTGCTTCAAAATTATCAACTTTCCTTTTATTTCCCTAATTTTCAAAAATCAATTAAATCTTCAAATTATGGCTTTACATTACTTTTTCAGTCTTTTCTATAATTTCCATACACCACATTTTATACAGCCTTTTAGATTTTCCATAAATTTGTCCCGATGGAATAGTGTCATTCATTCTTTGATGCCATTCGAAAAATGAATACGACGAGGATGGGATTCGAACCCACGCGGGTAGAGCCCAATAGATTAGCAGTCCATCGCCTTAACCACTCGGCCACCTCGTCGTGATAAAAGTCAAATGTTTTATCAGGATATTATCAGACTTGAATTACTTAAATATCGGTTTTATCACGCTGCCGCTTCAAAATTATCAACTTTCCTTTTATTTACCTAATTTTCAAAAATCAATTAAATCTTCAATTTATGGCTTTACATTACTTTTTCAGTCTTTTCTATAATTTCCATACAACACATTTTATACAGCCTTTTAGATTTTCCATAAATTTGTCCCGATGGAATAGTGTCATTCATTCTTTGATGCCATTCGAAAAATGAATACGACGAGGATGGGATTTGAACCCACGCGGGCAGAGCCCAATGGATTAGCCGTCCATCGCCTTAACCACTCGGCCACCTCGTCGTGATAAAAGTCAAATGTTTTATCAGGATATTATCAGACTTGAATTACTTAAATATCGGTTTTATCACGCTGCCGCTTCAAAATTATCAATTTTCCTTTTATTTCCCTAATTTTCAAAAATCAATTAAATCTTCAATTTATGGCTTTACATTACTTTTTCAGTCTTTTCTATAATTTCCATACAACACATTTTATACAGCCTTTTAGATTTTCCATAAATTTGTCCCGATGGAATAGTGTCATTCATTCTTTGATGCCATTCGAAAAATGAATACGACGAGGATGGGATTTGAACCCACGCGGGCAGAGCCCAATGGATTAGCAGTCCATCGCCTTAACCACTCGGCCACCTCGTCGTGATAAAAGTCAAATGTTTTATCAGGATATTATCAGACTTGAATTACTTAAATATCGGTTTTATCACGCTGCCGCTTCAAAATTATCAATTTTCCTTTTATTTCCCTAATTTTCAAAAATCAATTAAATCTTCAAATTATGGCTTTACATTACTTTTTCAGTCTTTTCTATATTTTCCATACAACACATTTTATACAGCCTTTTAGATTTTCCATAAATTTGTCCCGATGGAATAGTGTCATTCATTCTTTGATGCCATTCGAAAAATGAATACGACGAGGATGGGATTCGAACCCACGCGGGCAGAGCCCAGTGGATTAGCAGTCCATCGCCTTAACCACTCGGCCACCTCGTCGTGATAAAAGTCAAATGTTTTATCAGGATATTATCAGACTTGAATTACTTAAATATCGGTTTTATCACGCTGCCGCTTCAAAATTATCAACTTTCCTTTTATTTCCCTAATTTTCAAAAATCAATTAAATCTTCAAATTATGGCTTTACATTACTTTTTCAGTCTTTTCTATATTTTCCATACAACACATTTTATACAGCCTTTCAGATTTTTCATAAATTTGTCCCGATGGAATAGTGTCATTCATTCTTTGATGCCATTCGAAAAATGAATACGACGAGGATGGGATTCGAACCCACGCGGGCAGAGTTCAATGGATTAGCAGTCCATCGCCTTAACCACTCGGCCACCTCGTCGTGATAAAAGTTAAATGTTTTATCAGGATATTATCAGACTTGAATTACTTAAATATCGGTTTTATCACGCTGCCGCTTCAAAATTATCAACTTTCCTTTTATTTCCCTAATTTTCAAAAATCAATTAAATCTTCAAATTATGGCTTTACATTACTTTTTCAGTGTTTTCTATAATTTCCATACAACACATTTTATACAGCCTTTTAGATTTTCCATAAATTTGTCCCGATGGAATAGTGTCATTCATTCTTTGATGCCATTCGAAAAATGAATACGACGAGGATGGGATTCGAACCCACGTGGGCAGAGCCCAATGGATTAGCAGTCCATCGCCTTAACCACTCGGCCACCTCGTCGTGATAAAAGTCAAATGTTTTATCAGGATATTATCAGACTTGAATTACTTAAATATCGGTTTTATCACGCTGCCGCTTTAAAATTATCAACTTTCCTTTTATTTCCCTAATTTTCAAAAATCAATTAAATCTTCAAATTATGGCTTTACATTACTTTTTCAGTCTTTTCTATATTTTCCATACAACACATTTTATACAGCCTTTTAGATTTTCCATAAATTTGTCCCGATGGAATAGTGTCATTCATTCTTTGATGACATTCGAAAAATGAATACGACGAGTATGGGATTCGAACCCACGCGGGCAGAGACCAATGGATTAGCAGTCCATCGCCTTAACCACTCGGCCACCTCGTTGTGATAAAAGACAAATGTTTTATCAGGATATTATCAGACATGAATTACTTAAATATCGGTTTTATCACGCTGCCGCTTCAAAATTATCAACTTTCCTTTTATTTCCCTAATTTTCAAAAATCAATTAAATCTTCAAATTATGGCTTTACATTACTTTTTCAGTCTTTTCTATAAATTCCAAACAACACATTTTATACTGCCTTTTAGATTTTCCATAAATTTGTCCCGATGGAATAGTGTCATTTATTCTTTGATGCCATTCGAAAAATGAATACGACGAGGATGGGATTCGAACCCACGCGGGCAGAGCCCAATGGATTAGCAGTCCATCGCCTTAACCACTCGGCCACCTCGTCGTGGTAAAAGTCAAATGTTTTATCAGGATATTATCAGACTTGAATTACTTAAATATCTGTTTTATCACGCTGCCGCTTCAAAATTATCAACTTTCCTTTTATTTCCCTAATTTTCAAAAATCAATTAAATCTTCAAATTATGGCTTTACATTACTTTTTCAGTCTTTTCTATATTTTCCATACAACACATTTTATACAGCCTTTTAGATTTTTCATAAATTTGTCCCGATGGAATAGTGTCATTCATTCTTTGATGCCATTCGAAAAATGAATACAACGAGGATGGGATTCGAACCCACGCGGGCAGAGCCCAATGGATTAGCAGTCCATCGCCTTAACCACTCGGCCACCTCGTCGTGATAGAAGTTAAATGTTTTATCAGGATATTATCAGACTTGAATTACTTAAATATCGGTTTTATCACGCTGCCGCTTCAAAATTATCAACTTTCCTTTTATTTCCCTAATTTTCAAAAATCAATTAAATCTTCAAATTATGGCTATACATTACTTTTTCAGTCTTTTCTATAATTTCCATACAACACATTTTATACAGCCTTTTAGATTTTCCATAAATTTGTCCCGATGGAATAGTGTCATTCATTCTTTGATGCCATTCGAAAAATGAATACGACGAGGATGGGATTCGAACCCACGCGGGCAGAGCCCAATGAATTAGCAGTCCATCGCCTTAACCACTCGGCCACCTCGTCGTGATAAAAGTCAAATGTTTTATCAGGATATTATCAGACTTGAATTACTTAAATATCGGTTTTATCACGCTGCCGCTTTAAAATTATCAACTTTCCTTTTATTTCCCTAATTTTCAAAAATCAATTAAATCTTCAAATTATGGCTTTACATTACTTTTTCAGTCTTTTCTATATTTTCCATACAACACATTTTATACAGCCTTTTAGATTTTCCATAAATTTGTCCCGATGGAATAGTGTCATTCATTCTTTGATGACATTCGAAAAATGAATACGACGAGTATGGGATTCGAACCCACGCGGGCAGAGACCAATGGATTAGCAGTCCATCGCCTTAACCACTCGGCCACCTCGTTGTGATAAAAGACAAATGTTTTATCAGGATATTATCAGACATGAATTACTTAAATATCGGTTTTATCACGCTGCCGCTTCAAAATTATCAACTTTCCTTTTATTTCCCTAATTTTCAAAAATCAATTAAATCTTCAAATTATGGCTTTACATTACTTTTTCAGTCTTTTCTATAATTTCCAAACAACACATTTTATACTGAATTTTAGATTTTCCATAAATTTGTCCCGATGGAATAGTGTCATTTATTCTTTGATGCCATTCGAAAAATGAATACGACGAGGATGGGATTCGAACCCACGCGGGCAGAGCCCAATGGATTAGCAGTCCATCGCCTTAACCACTCGGCCACCTCGTCGTGGTAAAAGTCAAATGTTTTATCAGGATATTATCAGACTTGAATTACTTAAATATCTGTTTTATCACGCTGCCGCTTCAAAATTATCAACTTTCCTTTTATTTCCCTAATTTTCAAAAATCAATTAAATCTTCAAATTATGGCTTTACATTACTTTTTCAGTCTTTTCTATATTTTCCATACAACACATTTTATACAGCCTTTTAGATTTTTCATAAATTTGTCCCGATGGAATAGTGTCATTCATTCTTTGATGCCATTCGAAAAATGAATACAACGAGGATGGGATTCGAACCCACGCGGGCAGAGCCCAATGGATTAGCAGTCCATCGCCTTAACCACTCGGCCACCTCGTCGTGATAGAAGTTAAATGTTTTATCAGGATATTATCAGACTTGAATTACTTAAATATCGGTTTTATCACGCTGCCGCTTCAAAATTATCAACTTTCCTTTTATTTCCCTAATTTTCAAAAATCAATTAAATCTTCAAATTATGGCTATACATTACTTTTTCAGTCTTTTCTATAATTTCCATACAACACATTTTATACAGCCTTTTAGATTTTCCATAAATTTGTCCCGATGGAATAGTGTCATTCATTCTTTGATGCCATTCGAAAAATGAATACGACGAGGATGGGATTCGAACCCACGCGGGCAGAGCCCAATGAATTAGCAGTCCATCGCCTTAACCACTCGGCCACCTCGTCGTGATAAAAGTCAAATGTTTTATCAGAATATTATCAGACTTGAATTACTTAAATATCGGTTTTATCACGCTGCCGCTTCAAAATTATCAACTTTCCTTTTATTTCCCTAATTTTCAAAAATCAATTAAATCTTCAAATTATGACTTTACATTACTTTTTCAGTCTTTTCTATAATTTCCATACAACACATTTTATACAGCATTTTAGATTTTCCATAAATTTGTCCCGATGGAATAGTGTCATTCATTCTTTGATGCCATTCGAAAAATGAATACGACGAGGATGGGATTCGAACCCACGCGGGCAGAGCCCAATGGATTAGCAGTCCATCGCCTTAACCACTCGGCCACCTCGTCGTGATAAAAGTCAAATGTTTTATCAGGATATTATCAGACTTGAATTACTTAAATATCGGTTTTATCACGCTGCCGCTTCAAAATTATCAATTTTCCTTTTATTACCCTAATTTTCAAAAATCAATTAAATCTTCAAATTATGGCTTTACATTACTTTTTCAGTCTTTTCTATAATTTCCATACAACACATTTTATACAGCCTTTTAGATTTTCCATAAATTTGTCCCGATGGAATAGTGTCATTCATTCTTTGATGCCATTCGAAAAACGAATACGACGAGGATGGGATTTGAACCCACGCGGGCAGAGCCCAATGGATTAGCAGTCCATCGCCTTAACCACTCGGCCACCTCGTCGTGATAAAAGTCAAATGTTTTATCAGGATATTATCAGACTTGAATTACTTAAATATCGGTTTTATCACGCTGCCGCTTCAAAATTATCAATTTTCCTTTTATTTCCCTAATTTTCAAAAATCAATTAAATCTTCAAATTATGGCTTTACATTACTTTTTCAGTCTTTTCTATATTTTCCATACAACACATTTTATACAGCCTTTTAGATTTTCCATAAATTTGTCCCGATGGAATAGTGTCATTCATTCTTTGATGCCATTCGAAAAATGAATACGACGAGAATGGGATTCGAACCCACGCGGGCAGAGTCCAATGGATTAGCAGTCCATCGCATTAACCACTCGGCCACCTCGTCGTGATAACAGTCAAATGTTTTATCTGGATATTATCAAACTTGATATATTTAAAAATTGGTTTCATCACGCTGCCGCTTCAAAATTATCAATTTTCCTTTTATTACCCTAATTTTCAAAAATCAATTAAATTAAATCTTCAAATTATGGCTTTACATTACTTTTTCAATCTATTCTATATTATCCATACAACACATTTTATACAACCTTTTAGTTTTTCCATAAATTTGTCCTGATGGAATAGTGTCATTCATTCTTTGATGCCATTCGAAAAATGAATGCGACGAGGATGGGATTCGAACCCACGCGGGCAGAGCCCAATGGATTAGCAGTCCATCGCCTTAACCACTCGGCCACCTCGTCGTGATAACAGTCAATTGTTTTATCAGGATATTATCAAACTGTATATATTTAAAAATTGGTTTCATCACGCTGCCGCTTCAAAATTATCAATTTTCCTTTTATTACCCTAATTTTCAAAAATCAATTAAATTAAATCTTCAAATTATGGCTTTACATTACTTTTTCAGTCTTTTCTATATTATCCATACAACACATTTTATACAGCCTTTTAGTTTTTCCATAAATTTGTCCTGATGGAATAGTGTCATTCATTCTTTGATGCCATTCGAAAAATGAATGCGACGAGGATGGGATTCGAACCCACGCGGGCAGAGCCCAATGGATTAGCAGTCCATCGCCTTAACCACTCGGCCACCTCGTCGTGATAACAGTCAATTGTTTTATCAGGATATTATCAAACTGTATATATTTAAAAATTGGTTTCATCACGCTGCCGCTTCAAAATTATCAATTTTCCTTTTATTACCCTAATTTTCAAAAATCAATTAAATTAAATCTTCAAATTATGGCTTTACATTACTTTTTCAGTCTTTTCTATATTATCCATACAACACATTTTATACAGCCTTTTAGTTTTTCCATAAATTTGTCCCGATGGAATAGTGTCATTCATTCTTTGATGCCATTCGAAAAATGAATACGACGAGGATGGGATTCGAACCCACGCGGGCAGAGCCCAATGGATTAGCAGTCCATCGCCTTAACCACTCGGCCACCTCGTCGTTATAAGAGTCAAACGTTTTATCAGGATATTATCAAACTTGAATTATTTAAATATGGGTTTCAACACGCTGCCGCTTCAAAATTATCAATTTTCCTTTTATTTCCCTAATTTTCAAAAATCAATAAAAATAAATCTTCAAATTATGGCTTTACATTACTTTTTCAGTCTTTTCTATATTATCTATACAACACATTTTATACAGCCTTTTAGTTTTTCCATAAATTTGTCCCGATGGAATAGTGTCATTCATTCTTTGATGCCATTCGAAAAATGAATGCGACGAGGATGGGATTCGAACCCACGCGGGCAGAGCCCAATGGATTAGCAGTCCATCGCCTTAACCACTCGGCCACCTCGTCGTGATAAGAGTCAAATGTTTTATCAGGATATTATCATACTTGAATTATTTAAATATCGGTTTTATCACGCTGCCGCTTCAAAATTATCAATTTTCCTTTTATTACCCTAATTTTCAAAAATCAATTAAATCTTCAAATTATGGCTTTACATCACTTTTTCAGTCTTTTCTATATTATCCATACAACACATTTTATACAGCCTTTTAGTTTTTCCATAAATTTGTCCCGAAGGAATACTGTCATTCATTCTTTGATGCCATTCGAAAAATGAATACGACGAGGATGGGATTCGAACCCACGCGGGCAGAGCCCAATGGATTAGCAGTCCATCGCCTTAACCACTCGGCCACCTCGTCGTGATAACAGTCAAATGTTTTATCAGGATATTTTCAGACTTGAATTATTTAAATATCGGTTTCATCACGCTGCCGCTTCAAAATTATCAATTTTCCTTTTATTACCCTAATTTTCAAAAATCAATTAAATCTTCAAATTATGGCTTTACATCACTTTTTCAGTCTTTTCTATATTATCCATACAACACATTTTACACAGCCTTTTAGTTTTTCCATAAATTTGTCCCGATGGAATAGTGTCATTCATTCTTTATGCCATTCGAAAAATGAATACGACGAGGATGGGATTCGAACCCACGCGGGCAGAGCCCAATGGATTAGCAGTCCATCGCCTTAACCACTCGGCCACCTCGTCGTGATAGAAGTCAAATGTTTTATCAGGATATTATCAGACTTGAACTATTTAAATATCGGTTTCATCGCGCTGCCGCTTCAAAATTATCAATTTTCCTTTTATTTCCCTAATTTTCAAAAATCAATTAAATTAAATCTTCAAATTATGGCTTTACATTACTTTTTCAGTCTTTTCTATATTATCCATACAACACATTTTATACAGCCTTTTAGTTTTTCCATAAATTTGTCCCGATGGAATAGTGTCATTCATTCTTTGATGCCATTCGAAAAATGAATACGACGAGGATGGGATTCGAACCCACGCGGGCAGAGCCCAATGGATTAGCAGTCCATCGCCTTAACCACTCGGCCACCTCGTCGTGATAACAGTCAAATGTTTTATCAGGATATTATCAAACTTGATATATTTAAAAATTGGTTTCATCACGCTGCCGCTTCAAAATTATCAATTTTCCTTTTATTACCCTAATTTTCAAAAATCAATTAAATTAAATCTTCAAATTATGGCTTTACATCACTTTTTCAGTCTTTTCTATATTATCCATACAACACATTTTATACAGCCTTTTAGTTTTTCCATAAATTTGTCCCGAAGGAATAGTGTCATTCATTCTTTGATGCCATTCGAAAAATGAATACGACGAGGATGGGATTCGAACCCACGCGGGCAGAGCCCAATGGATTAGCAGTCCATCGCCTTAACCACTCGGCCACCTCGTCGTGATAGAAGTCAAATGTTTTATCAGGATATTATCAGACTTGAATTATTTAAATATCGGTTTCATCACGCTGCCGCTTCAAAATTATCAATTTTCCTTTTATTACCCTAATTTTCAAAAATCAATTAAATCTTCAAATTATGGCTTTACATCACTTTTTCAGTCTTTTCTATATTATCCATACAACACATTTTACACAGCCTTTTAGTTTTTCCATAAATTTGTCCCGATGGAATAGTGTCATTCATTCTTTATGCCATTCGAAACATGAATACGACGAGGATGGGATTCGAACCCACGCGGGCAGAGCCCAATGGATTAGCAGTCCATCGCCTTAACCACTCGGCCACCTCGTCGTGATAGAAGTCAAATGTTTTATCAGGATATTATCAGACTTGAACTATTTAAATATCGGTTTCATCGCGCTGCCGCTTCAAAATTATCAATTTTCCTTTTATTTCCCTAATTTTCAAAAATCAATTAAATTAAATCTTCAAATTATGGCTTTACATTACTTTTTCAGTCTTTTCTATATTATCCATACAACACATTTTATACAGCCTTTTAGTTTTTCCATAAATTTGTCCCGATGGAATAGTGTCATTCATTCTTTGATGCCATTCGAAAAATGAATACGACGAGGATGGGATTCGAACCCACGCGGGCAGAGCCCAATGGATTAGCAGTCCATCGCCTTAACCACTCGGCCACCTCGTCGTGATAACAGTCAAATGTTTTATCAGGATATTATCAAACTTGATATATTTAAAAATTGGTTTCATCACGCTGCCGCTTCAAAATTATCAATTTTCCTTTTATTACCCTAATTTTCAAAAATCAATTAAATTTAATCTTCAAATTCTGGCTTTACATTACTTTTTCAGTCTATTCTATATTATCCATACAACACATTTTATACAGCCTTTTAGTTTTTCCATAAATTTGTCCTGACTGAATAGTGTCATTCATTCTTTGTTGCCATTCGAAAAATGAATGCGACGAGGATGGGATTCGAACCCACGCGGGCAGAGCCCAATGGATTAGCAGTCCATCGCCTTAACCACTCGGCCACCTCGTCGTTATAAGAGTCAAACGTTTTATCAGGATATTATTAAACTTGAATTATTTAAAAATCGGTTTCAACACGCTGCCGCTTCAAAATTATCAATTTTCCTTTTATTTCCCTAATTTTCAAAAATCAATAAAAATAAATCTTCAAATTATGGCTTTACATTACTTTTTCAGTCTTTTCTATATTATCTATACAACACATTTTATACAGCCTTTTAGTTTTTCCATAAATTTGTCCCGATGGAATAGTGTCATTCATTCTTTGATGCCATTCGAAAAATGAATGCGACGAGGATGGGATTCGAACCCACGCGGGCAGAGCCCAATGGATTAGCAGTCCATCGCCTTAACCACTCGGCCACCTCGTCGTGATAAGAGTCAAATGTTTTATCAGGATATTATCATACTTGAATTATTTAAATATCGGTTTCATCACGCTGCCGCTTCAAAATTATCAATTTTGCTTTTATTACCCTAATTTTCAAAAATCAATTAAATCTTCAAATTATGGCTTTACATCACTTTTTCAGTCTTTTCTATATTATCCATACAACACATTTTAGACACCCTTTTAGTTTTTCCATAAATTTGTCCCGAAGGAATAGTGTCATTCATTCTTTGATGCCATTCGAAAAATGAATACGACGAGGATGGGATTCGAACCCACGCGGGCAGAGCCCAATGGATTAGCAGTCCATCGCCTTAACCACTCGGCCACCTCGTCATGATAAATGTCAAATGTTTTATCAGGATATTATCAGACTTGAATTATTTAAATATCGGTTTTATCACGCTGCCGCTTCAAAATTATCAATTTTCCTTTTATTACCCTAATTTTCAAAAATCAATTAAATCTTCAAATTATGGCTTTACATCACTTTTTCAGTCTTTTCTATATTATCCATACAACACATTTTATACAGCCTTTTAGTTTTTCCATAAATTTGTCCCGAAGGAATAGTGTCATTCATTCTTTGATGCCATTCGAAAAATGAATACGACGAGGATGGGATTCGAACCCACGCGGGCAGAGCCCAATGGATTAGCAGTCCATCGCCTTAACCACTCGGCCACCTCGTCGTGATAGAAGTCAAATGTTTTATCAGGATATTATCAGACTTGAATTATTTAAATATCGGTTTCATCACGCTGCCGCTTCAAAATTATCAATTTTCCTTTTATTACCCTAATTTTCAAAAATCAATTAAATCTTCAAATTATGGCTTTACATCACTTTTTCAGTCTTTTCTATATTATCCATACAACACATTTTACACAGCCTTTTAGTTTTTCCATAAATTTGTCCCGATGGAATAGTGTCATTCATTCTTTATGCCATTCGAAACATGAATACGACGAGGATGGGATTCGAACCCACGCGGGCAGAGCCCAATGGATTAGCAGTCCATCGCCTTAACCACTCGGCCACCTCGTCGTGATAGAAGTCAAATGTTTTATCAGGATATTATCAGACTTGAACTATTTAAATATCGGTTTCATCGCGCTGCCGCTTCAAAATTATCAATTTTCCTTTTATTTCCCTAATTTTCAAAAATCAATTAAATTAAATCTTCAAATTACGGCTTTACATTACTTTTTCAGTCTTTTCTATATTATCCATACAACACATTTTATACAGCCTTTTAGTTTTTCCATAAATTTGTCCCGATGGAATAGTGTCATTCATTCTTTGATGCCATTCGAAAAATGAATACGACGAGGATGGGATTCGAACCCACGCGGGCAGAGCCCAATGGATTAGCAGTCCATCGCCTTAACCACTCGGCCACCTCGTCGTGATAACAGTCAAATGTTTTATCAGGATATTATCAAACTTGATATATTTAAAAATTGGTTTCATCACGCTGCCGCTTCAAAATTATCAATTTTCCTTTTATTACCCTAATTTTCAAAAATCAATTAAATTAAATCTTCAAATTATGGCTTTACATTACTTTTTCAGTCTATTCTATATTATCCATACAACACATTTTATACAGCCTTTTAGTTTTTCCATAAATTTGTCCTGACTGAATAGTGTCATTCATTCTTTGTTGCCATTCGAAAAATGAATGCGACGAGGATGGGATTCGAACCCACGCGGGCAGAGCCCAATGGATTAGCAGTCCATCGCCTTAACCACTCGGCCACCTCGTCGTTATAAGAGTCAAACGTTTTATCAGGATATTATTAAACTTGAATTATTTAAAAATCGGTTTCAACACGCTGCCGCTTCAAAATTATCAATTTTCCTTTTATTCCCCTAATTTTCAAAAATCAATAAAAATAAATCTTCAAATTATGGCTTTACATTACTTTTTCAGTCTTTTCTATATTATCTATACAACACATTTTATACAGCCTTTTAGTTTTTCCATAAATTTGTCCCGATGGAATAGTGTCATTCATTCTTTGATGCCATTCGAAAAATGAATGCGACGAGGATGGGATTCGAACCCACGCGGCCAGAGCCCAATGGATTAGCAGTCCATCGCCTTAACCACTCGGCCACCTCGTCGTGATAAGAGTCAAATGTTTTATCAGGATATTATCATACTTGAATTATTTAAATATCGGTTTCATCACGCTGCCGCTTCAAAATTATCAATTTTGCTTTTATTACCCTAATTTTCAAAAATCAATTAAATCTTCAAATTATGGCTTTACATCACTTTTTCAGTCTTTTCTATATTATCCATACAACACATTTTAGACACCCTTTTAGTTTTTCCATAAATTTGTCCCGAAGGAATAGTGTCATTCATTCTTTGATGCCATTCGAAAAATGAATACGACGAGGATGGGATTCGAACCCACGCGGGCAGAGCCCAATGGATTAGCAGTCCATCGCCTTAACCACTCGGCCACCTCGTCATGATAAATGTCAAATGTTTTATCAGGATATTATCAGACTTGAATTATTTAAATATCGGTTTTATCACGCTGCCGCTTCAAAATTATCAATTTTCCTTTTATTACCCTAATTTTCAAAAATCAATTAAATCTTCAAATTATGGCTTTACATCACTTTTTCAGTCTTTTCTATATTATCCATACAACATATTTTATACAGCCTTTTAGTTTTTCCATAAATTTGTCCCGAAGGAATAGTGTCATTCATTCTTTGATGCCATTCGAAAAATGAATACGACGAGGATGGGATTCGAACCCACGCGGGCAGAGCCCAATGGATTAGCAGTCCATCGCCTTAACCACTCGGCCACCTCGTCGTGATAAAAGTCAAATGTTTTATCAGGATATTTTCAGACTTGAATTATTTAAATATCGGTTTCATCACGCTGCCGCTTCAAAATTATCAATTTTCCTTTTATTACCCTAATTTTCAAAAATCAATTAAATCTTCAAATTATGGCTTTACATCACTTTTTCAGTCTTTTCTATATTATCCATACAACACATTTTATACAGCCTTTTAGTTTTTCCATAAATTTGTCCCGAAGGAATAGTGTCATTCATTCTTTGATGCCATTCGAAAAATGAATACGACGAGGATGGGATTCGAACCCACGCGGGCAGAGCCCAATGGATTAGCAGTCTATCGCCTTAACCACTCGGCCACCTCGTCGTGATAACAGTCAAATATTTTATCATGATATTATCAAACTTGAATTATTTAAATATCGGTTTCATCACGCTGCCGCTTCAAAATTATCAATTTTCTTTTTATTTCCCTAATTTTCAAAAATCAATTAAATTAAATCTTCAAATTATGGCTTTGCATTACTTTTTCAGTCTTTTCTATATTATCCATACAACATATTTTATACAGCCTTTTAGTTTTTCCATAAATTTGTCCCGAAGGAATAGTGTCATTCATTCTTTGATGCCATTCGAAAAATGAATACGACGAGGATGGGATTCGAACCCACGCGGGCAGAGCCCAATGGATTAGCAGTCCATCGCCTTAACCACTCGGCCACCTCGTCGTGATAAGAGTCAAATGTTTTATCAGGATATTTTCAGACTTGAACTATTTAAATATCGGTTTCATCGCGCTGCCGCTTCAAAATTATCAATTTTCCTTTTATTTCCCTAATTTTCAAAAATCAATTAAATTAAATCTTCAAATTATGGCTTTACATTACTTTTTCAGTCTTTTCTATATTATCCATACAACACATTTTATACAGCCTTTTAGTTTTTCCATAAATTTGTCCTGATGGAATAGTGTCATTCATTCTTTGATGCCATTCGAAAAATGAATGCGACGAGGATGGGATTCGAACCCACGCGGGCAGAGCCCAATGGATTAGCAGTCCATCGCCTTAACCACTCGGCCACCTCGTCGTTATAAGAGTCAAACGTTTTATCAGGATATTATCAAACTCGAATTATTTAAATATCGGTTTCATCACGCTGCCGCTTCAAAATTATCAATTTTCCTTTTATTTCCCTAATTTTCAAAAATCAATTAAATTAAATCTTCAAATTATGGCTTTACATTACTTTTTCAGTCTTTTCTATATTATCCATACAACACATTTTATACAGCCTTTTAGTTTTTCCATAAATTTGTCCCGATGGAATAGTGTCATTCATTCTTTGATGCCATTCGAAAAATGAATGCGACGAGGATGGGATTCGAACCCACGCGGGCAGAGCCCAATGGATTAGCAGTCCATCGCCTTAACCACTCGGCCACCTCGTCGTGATAAGAGTCAAATGTTTTATCAGGATATTATCATACTTGAATTATTTAAATATCGGTTTTATCACGCTGCCGCTTCAAAATTATCAATTTTCCTTTTATTACCCTAATTTTCAAAAATCAATTAAATCTTCAAATTATGGCTTTACATCACTTTTTCAGTCTTTTCTATATTATCCATACAACACATTTTATACAGCCTTTTAGTTTTTCCATAAATTTGTCCCGAAGGAATAGTGTCATTCATTCTTTGATGCCATTCGAAAAATGAATACGACGAGGATGGGATTCGAACCCACGCGGGCAGAGCCCAATGGATTAGCAGTCCATCGCCTTAACCACTCGGCCACCTCGTCGTGATAACAGTCAAATGTTTTATCAGGATATTTTCAGACTTGAATTATTTAAATATCGGTTTCATCACGCTGCCGCTTCAAAATTATCAATTTTCCTTTTATTACCCTAATTTTCAAAAATCAATTAAATCTTCAAATTATGGCTTTACATCACTTTTTCAGTCTTTTCTATATTATCCATACAACACATTTTACACAGCCTTTTAGTTTTTCCATAAATTTGTCCCGATGGAATAGTGTCATTCATTCTTTATGCCATTCGAAAAATGAATACGACGAGGATGGGATTCGAACCCACGCGGGCAGAGCCCAATGGATTAGCAGTCCATCGCCTTAACCACTCGGCCACCTCGTCGTGATAGAAGTCAAATGTTTTATCAGGATATTATCAGACTTGAACTATTTAAATATCGGTTTCATCGCGCTGCCGCTTCAAAATTATCAATTTTCCTTTTATTTCCCTAATTTTCAAAAATCATATAAATTAAATCTTCAAATTATGGCTTTACATTACTTTTTCAGTCTTTTCTATATTATCCATACAACACATTTTATACAGCCTTTTAGTTTTTCCATAAATTTGTCCCGATGGAATAGTGTCATTCATTCTTTGATGCCATTCGAAAAATGAATACGACGAGGATGGGATTCGAACCCACGCGGGCAGAGCCCAATGGATTAGCAGTCCATCGCCTTAACCACTCGGCCACCTCGTCGTGATAACAGTCAAATGTTTTATCAGGATATTATCAAACTTGATATATTTAAAAATTGGTTTCATCACGCTGCCGCTTCAAAATTATCAATTTTCCTTTTATTACCCTAATTTTCAAAAATCAATTAAATTAAATCTTCAAATTCTGGCTTTACATTACTTTTTCAGTCTATTCTATATTATCCATACAACACATTTTATACAGCCTTTTAGTTTTTCCATAAATTTGTCCTGACTGAATAGTGTCATTCATTCTTTGTTGCCATTCGAAAAATGAATGCGACGAGGATGGGATTCGAACCCACGCGGGCAGAGCCCAATGGATTAGCAGTCCATCGCCTTAACCTCTCGGCCACCTCGTCGTTATAAGAGTCAAACGTTTTATCAGGATATTATTAAACTTGAATTATTTAAATATCGGTTTCAACACGCTGCCGCTTCAAAATTATCAATTTTCCTTTTATTTCCCTAATTTTCAAAAATCAATAAAAATAAATCTTCAAATTATGGCTTTACATTACTTTTTCAGTCTTTTCTATATTATCTATACAACATATTTTATACAGCCTTTTAGTTTTTCCATAAATTTGTCCCGATGGAATAGTGTCATTCATTCTTTGATGCCATTCGAAAAAGAATACGACGAGGATGGGATTCGAACCCACGCGGGCAGAGCCCAATGGATTAGCAGTCCATCGCCTTAACCACTCGGCCACCTCGTCGTGATAAAAGTCAAATGTTTTATCAGGATATTTTCAGACTTGAATTATTTAAATATCGGTTTCATCACGCTGCCGCTTCAAAATTATCAATTTTCTTTTTATTTCCCTAATTTTCAAAAATCAATTAAATTAAATCTTCAAATTATGGCTTTGCATTACTTTTTCAGTCTTTTCTATATTATCCATACAACATATTTTATACAGCCTTTTAGTTTTTCCATAAATTTGTCCCGAAGGAATAGTGTCATTCATTCTTTGATGCCATTCGAAAAATGAATACGACGAGGATGGGATTCGAACCCACGCGGGCAGAGCCCAATGGATTAGCAGTCCATCGCCTTAACCACTCGGCCACCTCGTCGTGATAAAAGTCAAATGTTTTATCAGGATATTTTCAGACTTGAATTATTTAAATATCGGTTTCATCACGCTGCCGCTTCAAAATTATCAATTTTCCTTTTATTACCCTAATTTTCAAAAATCAATTAAATCTTCAAATTATGGCTTTGCATTACTTTTTCAGTCTTTTCTATATTATCCATACAACATATTTTATACAGCCTTTTAGTTTTTCCATAAATTTGTCCCGAAGGAATAGTGTCATTCATTCTTTGATGCCATTCGAAAAATGAATACGACGAGGATGGGATTCGAACCCACGCGGGCAGAGCCCAATGGATTAGCAGTCCATCGCCTTAACCACTCGGCCACCTCGTCGTTATAAGAGTCAAACGTTTTATCAGGATATTATTAAACTTGAATTATTTAAATATCGGTTTCAACACGCTGCCGCTTCAAAATTATCAATTTTCCTTTTATTTCCCTAATTTTCAAAAATCAATAAAAATAAATCTTCAAATTATGGCTTTACATTACTTTTTCAGTCTTTTCTATATTATCTATACAACATATTTTATACAGCCTTTTAGTTTTTCCATAAATTTGTCCCGATGGAATAGTGTCATTCATTCTTTGATGCCATTCGAAAAAGAATACGACGAGGATGGGATTCGAACCCACGCGGGCAGAGCCCAATGGATTAGCAGTCCATCGCCTTAACCACTCGGCCACCTCGTCGTGATAAAAGTCAAATGTTTTATCAGGATATTTTCAGACTTGAATTATTTAAATATCGGTTTCATCACGCTGCCGCTTCAAAATTATCAATTTTCTTTTTATTTCCCTAATTTTCAAAAATCAATTAAATTAAATCTTCAAATTATGGCTTTGCATTACTTTTTCAGTCTTTTCTATATTATCCATACAACATATTTTATACAGCCTTTTAGTTTTTCCATAAATTTGTCCCGAAGGAATAGTGTCATTCATTCTTTGATGCCATTCGAAAAATGAATACGACGAGGATGGGATTCGAACCCACGCGGGCAGAGCCCAATGGATTAGCAGTCCATCGCCTTAACCACTCGGCCACCTCGTCGTGATAAAAGTCAAATGTTTTATCAGGATATTTTCAGACTTGAATTATTTAAATATCGGTTTCATCACGCTGCCGCTTCAAAATTATCAATTTTCCTTTTATTACCCTAATTTTCAAAAATCAATTAAATCTTCAAATTATGGCTTTGCATTACTTTTTCAGTCTTTTCTATATTATCCATACAACATATTTTATACAGCCTTTTAGTTTTTCCATAAATTTGTCCCGAAGGAATAGTGTCATTCATTCTTTGATGCCATTCGAAAAATGAATACGACGAGGATGGGATTCGAACCCACGCGGGCAGAGCCCAATGGATTAGCAGTCTATCGCCTTAACCACTCGGCCACCTCGTCGTGATAACAGTCAAATGTTTTATCATGATATTATCAAACTTGAATTATTTAAATATCGGTTTCATCACGCTGCCGCTTCAAAATTATCAATTTTCTTTTTATTTCCCTAATTTTCAAAAATCAATTAAATTAAATCTTCAAATTATGGCTTTGCATTACTTTTTCAGTCTTTTCTATATTATCCATACAACATATTTTATACAGCCTTTTAGTTTTTCCATAAATTTGTCCCGAAGGAATAGTGTCATTCATTCTTTGATGCCATTCGAAAAATGAATACGACGAGGATGGGATTCGAACCCACGCGGGCAGAGCCCAATGGATTAGCAGTCCATCGCCTTAACCACTCGGCCACCTCGTCGTGGTAAAAGTCAAATGTTTTATCAGGATATTTTCAGACTTGAACTATTTAAATATCGGTTTCATCACGCTGCCGCTTCAAAATTATCAATTTTCCTTTTATTACCCTAATTTTCAAGAATCAATTAAATCTTCAAATTATGGCTTTACATTACTTTTTCAGTCTTTTCTATATTATCTATACAACACATTTTATACAGCCTTTTAGTTTTTCCATAAATTTGTCCCGATGGAATAGTGTCATTCATTCTTTGATGCCATTCGAAAAATGAATGCGACGAGGATGGGATTCGAACCCACACGGGCAGAGTCCAATGGGTTAGCAGTCCATCGCCTTAACCACTCTGCCTTCTCGTCGTGATAAGAGTCAAATGTTTTATCAGGATATTTTCAACACATTTTATACAGCCTTTTAGTCTTTTCATAAATTTCTCACAATGAAATAATGTAATTTATTCTTTGATGTTATTGGAAAAATTAATAAGACGAGGATGGGATTCGAACCGCGTAACCTGAAAATCTTAAATAGTATTAGCTGATTAAAATAAGACTACTATCAAGTGTTGATATATTTGTATAATCATCTAACTGCAGAATGTTTTAATTCTCTATGGGATATTTATTACACAATAAACGCTCAAACTTTATAAACGATAAAAACTTACTGACTAAACGTTTAACACGGAAATCAAATCATTATGAGAATATTATAAAATTAATTCCAGTTTTAATATCTTTTGTAAACATTTGGAATTGTTTTCAATATTTATTTACTTTTTATTTACTTTGTTTTACCATTTTTTTGAGATCATAACTTTAAATAATGAAAGAAAATGTGATTAATTTTTTAATTAATTGTCTAAAAATTTAATAATTTTTAATTAATTTCTTTAATAATTGAATTTCTGTTGAGTGTTTTTTCATATTTTGATAATGAAGGAAAATCCACTTGATTCTTAATCATTAGATATTTATTTGCTATAAATTTGTCCTAAAGGGTACTTGAATTATCACTTTTCTTTTGATGTTTATTGTAAATAAACTTTCTAACCAAGGAGAATATTTCTACCTAGACAATCGCTTTACGAACGCATATGGTCTTGTCAAAAATATCGAATGCTTTATACGCTTAACGAAAATTTATTATTGAACATATTTTTCAGCATTTTGTATTAATTTAGGTGAGGGGAAACTATTGTATTTAACACTTTGATAATTTATTGTTACGAAATTTAGCATGAAACAGCGGCTTCTTTTTCCGCGTTCAAGGTAAAATCTTCCAAAGACGGCTCACTTCCAGAGAATAGATTGACTAATTTGCAGTTGTTTATTTCTTTGAGAAACAGTTATTCATCATTGAAATTTCCTTATTTCACAAAATCAATTATTGATAAATTTCTGAACGTGAATGAAAATAAATGTTTTTTGAAGTTATACTTCTTATGTGACTTCCAACAAGGTTGCGTTAAACGTTTAACGTTGCATTTTTATTGGTCAGGAAATCACGTGGTAGGATCCAATTTTCCCTCATTCATTTCCATATTGTTTTGGTTCTCACTAGCATAAAAATAATAAAAGTCATAAAAGTATTGCTTTTCTATAAATATTTTAGTTTGATTAGATACACATATAATTTAATAGGGTAGTACTTTTTATTTTCAAACTTAGTGGATAACAATTGTAAAAAATGAGTGAAAACAATCCCACGGACAATGCGACGGATTTAAGGTTAAAGATACGGCTCTTGTGAATATCAATTGATTGTTAGGTTTTCTCTTTTCTAATAGCCATTTATACTTCACCAAATGCAGCCATGAGGGATATTAAATTATTTATTGTAAAATCTTTATCGCCACTATCCACTGCAGGTTCACAAGCTCTGGCAGACGCTACTGGTGAAGAAATTGATTATTGTGAGCTGCCTGTGATCCTTGCAGGAGATTTTAATGCGAATTTCTCGCTACCTGAAGCTGAAACATTATTAACCTTCCTTAAAGACAAATTTGGATTGGAAATGATTTGTAGGAATGATCCAACAACCAAAGGGGGAACTATTATTGATGCCAAGAAATATTGAAAAAATAGAACTCAAACATTTCGTATCTTACTTTAGTTATTATAATCCTATTGTAAATTTTATAGATTTGGATATTTCTCCACTCGAAAATGATAATTAAAAGATGCGATCAATTGTGAATTGTAAGCATTGTTAAAAAAGTTTGTCTTAAAGAAACAATTTAATTTTACTACAAATTAATTTCTACCCCTTCCTATTTTCATTTCCACATTACGAAGTTTCACTTCTTTCGCGCGGAGGAACTCCACGCACTATTTTTTTTTTCATACAACGTTTTTGATTTTTATATATTAGTGCAAATATAGTTCTCATAATGTAAATTTTCTTTAGTAACTATTCGACACAAGAAAAAATTATATAACTGCCCCAAAGGGTTAATGTTTAACATAATTTGAATTTAATCCTTAACGCAGCGGAATCTCAGTTTTCAACCTAACTTGTGAAAAACTTAATGCGTCCCTTGCGATACAATGAAGCCTTTGACGCAGAATTTTTTATTAAATATATTTTTCATATTTTTTATTATTTTGTATTAATTTAGTTCAAAATAAGTGAAAAATATATTTAATATCTTAATAACTTACAATTACGAAATGCAGCATGAAACACATTTTGTGAGTGAAGGTAAAATCTTCCAAACATTGGCTCACTTTAAAACAATAGTTTTTCTAACTTGCACTTTTATTGTCGTCGGCCATCAAGAAAGACGGGGTACGACTGTTCTTATTTTACAGTGGCGTAATCTATGGCCAAGAACTCGTCTTCTGCCACTCCCATACGTCGTAACCATTTATAGGGTAGACCCATTCATACATCCATTCATTCAACTTCAGATCATAATTTTGACCTGAACCAGAGAACGAACCTTCTCCAATTCAGTAAACCCAGAGGTATTGATTTGCTAAGAGAACATGGATGACTTTGGGACCCAACTGATTTCACTTGCACCAGTCACCATTTACTGCAAGGGAAATCTTCGGCAGCCTACATTCGAACTCCCGTTCTCACAAATGTGAGTTCAGCGCCCTACCAACCAGGCTCTCCCAGCCACTCAAACTTGCACTCATTTGCAGTTATATTAGATCTTAGAGAAACAGTTATTCATCATGGATATATCTTCAATTTACAATATGAATTATCGATAAAATTTTGATTATGGGTGGGGAAAAAATTTCAAACTAATTAATTGGAATTTTTTATTTTAATAAAAATATAATTTCGATAACCTAACAGATATTTTAAGTACTATTAGACTGTTTTTTATAATTAAAAAAAATACCAAAATCTGTTTTTGCTTGTAATTAGATCTTCAGAACAAAATATATGTAAAAAGGACACCGGCGTCCCATCTGCATCAAAGGGTTAGCAGCTTGAAAAACCCAAGTAATCAAATCTATCGAATTTTAAATAACACGTTATTCTTGCGGCATATATTATGAGTTAGTTAAACAAACAGCCAATAAAAGCCTTTTCATTTGAATATTGATTACCATTCCTATCGAATGCAATGCTAATTAGTTACATTTTAGAGTCATCGAGATTCTCTAAATTTAACTGGAAGTTTGATTTTTGTTTATTCCCCCTTTTTGAAGCATGAAACAGACTTAAAAGTGTCTGCTTGTTATTAAATTGTATCAAATGCTTTAAATCAATTTGTGTTTGTTAGGTAATTAAATGTTTGCATAATGATTTTTCGAAAATATTCGAACGCTTCCAATTTAAAGTAAAAGTATTGTTCTCCTTTAAGTATATTTCTCCTTTAAGTATTTTAAAATCAATATTCTCCTGATACGCGTTATCAATACTAATGTACGTTTTAATGTTCATTTTCATCGTGCTCCAAAATACCTTAAATATTATTTTATTTTCACTCTTTCACAAAAAATGTAATTCATCTTTACATCGATAGTCTTCATTTTGAGTAGAGAAAAGTAATGATCAAAAAGTAAAGCGTTTGAATTCAAATCAAATTGAGAAACTATTTAATACCAGTCTTATAGTTTTTGTACTCGCAAGCGGCAGTAAAACTTCTTTACAGTTCTTTCATTTGTTATTATCTTCTTTTATTTCCAAGAAAGTGATTTAAATTTAAAAATGTGTTATACACTATATAGCGACTAAAAATGTATAAGCATGATTTTTCAAACCACGTTTCTTTTCAAAACGTTGTCATTTTCTTTTCATGGGGGAAAAAAAAACATTTTATATTAAAATTCACTTTAAATTTTTTTTCAACTTTAATCCTTTTTTGATACTGTATTTGTATATTATTATTACTACTAGTGGACTGCGCCCCCTGCTCGCAAACGCTCGCCAACCCCCGAAAATTGCTACGCAATCTTATATGGTTTGCTTTGCAAACCAAGCTCGCCTCGCTCGCTACTAACTTAGGTACATTGCAAATGCGCAAAATTCTAAGGATTCAAAACAATCATTCAAATCCATATAACAACTTTTTTTTTTTTTTTAATTACATCTTTTTAGTAAATACTAAGTCATTAAAATAAATATGGATTCAAATAAATGACATGTAATTCGTTAAACCTATTAGAAATGTACTATAGTATAAAACCTTAAGATAAAATTTCTAAAACTGATATATCTTTAAAAAGGTTAAAATTTTGGCTATAATTAAGTCTATTAAGAGCTGAAATAAGTGAATTGCAATGGAAAAACCTGCGTAAACAAATAAATTCTAGTAAAACAAATAAATTCGTGATATAAATCAAAAATCGTCAAATAAATTCGTAATATATAAATTCGTGAAAAAAAGCGCTTTCGACAAAATACTAAAATAGAGATCCATCGACAAAGACTACTCACTTCTGCCTAGCTTATGCTCTCTCTGGTTATTTCAGTTTCCGTTTTTAAAAGCGCTATATGTTGAGCCATCTCAACTAGATTTGGCATGTGACATTTTTAGCGGCAATCTTTGGTCGATTTTCTAGCGTTGCCATTCGGGGAGTTGTAAAGAGGCTTTTTTTGTCGCCGTGTAAGAGAAATATATATATAGATTGTTTTCGAAGAAAAGAAATGCACTTTCATAATTTTTGATTTTCCTCTTTCTCTCTCTCGCGTTCCTTTCTTTTTTTTTTTTCTTTTTTTTTTTTTTGCTTTTTCTCTGCTTCTCTTTCTCTCATCCTTTTTCCTCTTTTTTTTAAATATTAAAAATAAAAACTAATTCACAACATTTTTATTAAAGAAGTTCAGAGTTTGATACAGGAAGGTGTAAAGGACATTTTTCTCTAAATAAAAATATATTTTTGAACAAACACGTAAGCAAATTACTGACTTAAATTATCATGATTTAAAAAGTTTATTCACAAACTTAAGATAATATAATATATAAAGCATTTCATGCTGAAATACATGAATATGTTCTTCAGGTGGAGCAAAATAAGTCGTAAATTATGCATGTTTTATACACATAAATGCTCGTCTAATTCCCGTCTTTAAATTTCAGCCCACTGATTGATAAATAAAATTGTAAAATGGATTTAAATAATAATTTTAATTCATTCATTTCTAAAGCTTTATAAACAGAATTTCTTAGAGCACGAAGATAGTAGTACATTGAAGTTCAGACTCAAAGATAAGCAAGAATTTTATCAAGAAATTTTATTCTCTTATCTTTCATCTTCTATTTCAGAAAAGAAATGCTGATATGATTTTAAAAGTGTTCTAGAAATGCTTGTTTCTAACGTCTCGAAGGAAATTTTATCAAATAACTCAGTAATATTTACAATGTTATCATTTCAGATTTATACATAAATTGTGTTTAGATATTTTGTAAAATTTATTGACTTTATTGGTTTTTAGCATCATTTTAAAAAGATATGGCTTTTCTTTCTTCAAAAATACAAAAAGTGTTAACGCAGTTATTTTTTATTAATATTATTTGGAAGAAGCAAGACGATCATATCAATGAACTTATATCTATAGCATAAACTAAAGTCTAAAGCAAATCATATCATTATTACTTAAATCCAAAGTGATAGTTAGCGAAACTAAATATCTATTCCGTTTAAATGTAAATGTACCACCACTTTTTCTGATAATGCGGTTTTTACTCCAATTTCAACTGTTAGTAATGATTTATGCGGCATAAATAATCTAACACTATTTAATATTTTTCTACATATTATATATTAGCATATATATCATATGTTAGTACATATTATATATATTTTTGAATACATGAATAGTATTTAGAAGCTCATGTCTATAGCACTAATACTCCATAAATGTCTTTTAATAGTTGAGACTGAAAGTAACTGTGAAGAGATTTTATGAAAGAAAATAAACATGTTGCGAAAATAATCAATTTTAAAACTATGTGCTTTGAAACCCTTATTTTTTGAAAAAAAAAATTGCATCAGAAAAGTGAAATTATTTCATCAATTTTTAAAAGTATAGCATCTTTTGTAACTCCAGTTTAAACTTAAGACAGAAATTTATTTTCAATAGTCTTACGTTCACGTATACATTGGATTTCGGGTTAACTGTTTCTTTAAGATTTTATCAATAAATTTCGCTTTTAAAAAATACTGCTTATAGAGCAGTATTATAAAAACAGAACTGCTGTTGCTGTAAAAAAAGGACAAAAAGAAAAATAGTTTAATTTTCTTTATAGTTTGAAATTTTAAGGAAATTAAAATCAACTAAATCACACAATTCGTAGAAATGAATTTTTAATATATATTCGAATTTAATTGCTTCTATTCGATTATTATATTATATGTTCTGTTCAAATGTATAGTAATAATTTGTAATATATAACTGTAAACGTTTTTTCATTAGATATTTAAATGTATCTAAGAAAGCAGCTTTTTGGATAACCTAAAATTTCGTTAGATAAAAATACGTTATTTTCAAAAATCTAAAACTTAAAAAGTATTTAATAGTTGATTGCTAAGTTGAAAATACTTATTGAAACATTATAATGTTTTAATTACATTAAAAAAAAAAGCGAAATGCTCTCTAAAGCATGATGAACGATGCACTGTTTCTACCATTTTGATTGAATGACCTTACAATTTGGACGTTTCGAAAGATAAAAAGGAATAGGATATACTGATAATCATTAATTCATTATTTCATTTAATAGTTAACCATCTGTTGAAAATTGTAACTAAATTAAATTAGTGTTGAGTTCTCTTAACATTAACAGCTTAATCTTCTTAATAATATGTCTTCAAAAGTTTTCTCACCGACATGCTCTAGTCGAAATTAAAAATATTTTTCTTTATTTTTGCTTTCTATCTCTTCTTTCTCTTTTAAATTGAGGAAAACAATTTTCATTCTGCCACTCTGAAGTAAATTAAAAAAACAAAACAAATTGAAAATGGTTTTTTTTTTTTTACATAATTTCTTTCGTATCCCTTAAATTAAAATTCTTATTTTACGACAGTTTCTAAATTATTTCTATCATTAAAATATCGTATAGTAAAATTTCAGCAAGAATTCCCTATTTTAATAGGTTAAGATTCTTGGAATTCTACTTTTCTCATTTTCCCTTTAAACAGTTTTTTAATCTTCTTTTTTATCTTATGCCTTTAGAAATTGTTTAAAAAAATTTCTTCTTATAATATTTTTGTTAAATTTTGTTTAAGCGTGTTTAGGTAGTTTACATTCCTCTTGTATCCTTATATTATTTAATTCAACTAAAAATATCAGATATTTCTTCTAAGTTAAGTTTCACCAACATGAAAAGCTTTTTCTAGTAATATTAATCTCATTTTTGTGCTACGTGTAATTAAAAGAAAAGAAAAAAAGCATCATACGGTTTACTTAACACTTCTAGACCCCCCCCCCTCTCAATCTAACTATTTTCTTAGGGTACTATGTCGATTAAAGCATATGCCTTAATCAGAAGACGGAAAATTAACACTTCATAAAATCTAGCATTAATGCTCAAAGTGAATTCAAGTTCTTGAATTCGGTTATTAGCACTTCACTTTACTGCCGTGAAATTAAAAGTAAAAAGACCCTTTATTTAACTTATATTGGCTCAATTTGTCTGAAATTTTAAGCTATGTTTATGATTTTTTTTAATTACAGAAAATTAAGTAAACACTGATATAAAAATAAATCAGAATTTTACTCTAAGAAATCATAGATTTCTTACATTGTAATTATCGCGTAAGAAGAGTCTGCGAGAAAAGTTACGTGAAGAAGAGTTATGAAAAATTGACTAAACACTGATATGAAGATTTTATCAAAATTTTACTGTAAAAAAAAAATCATAGATTTAAGCCATGTTTTATTCTGTAAAAAAAGTCATAGATTTAAGCTATGTTTAAGGGTTGTTGTAGGGTTGTTTGGTATCTTTGTTAGAGTCCCCACTTAAACTCTAAAAAGAAATATAACTCTAGGAAAGCGTTCCACATGAAAATGTTTCCGAGAACGGGTTATAGGTCACTTCATAAATAACACTAAGTTTAAATAAATATCTTTATTAACATTTAGGAAACTTGTAAATTTAACTAAAACATTTTAACATATATAAAACTTAACCACTTTAACATGGAAGCAGCATAGAAATAAACTGCGAAAAGGTAACCGGCGAGAACATGCCGGATTGCTAGCTAGAACCGACGGGGAGAGAGAGCAAGCTGTGAGGATGCGGCCAAGTTATATCCAAAACATACTGTGCGCATTTTACTGATTTCGCCCTTCACGCATATCTCCATCCAGGTATGAGGTTTACGTCAATTACCGGCTGCAAACTACGTAGTCCATCGTCAGAGATTCGTAGTTCGGACTTTGCATTTCAGACCGCAACGCCACATAGTTATTGCGCAAAAAGAATCTACGAGAAGAGTTACGTGTAAGAACAGTTACGAAACGTAAGCTAAACACTGATATGAAAAATAAATCAAAATTTTACTATAAAAAATAATAGATTTCTTGCATTGTAGTTTTTGCGTAAGAAGAATCTAAGAGAAGAGTTACGTGTAAGAAGAGTTACGAAACATTAACTAAACAGTGATATGAAAAATAAATCAAAATTTCACTATCCGCACTTGGGAAAAAATAAATTTCTCATATTATCGTAGTTATCGCTTAAGAGTGCTCGAGTGTACGAAAGATTAACTAAACACTAATGACAATAAATCAAAATTTCGCTATCTGTACTTGTGAAAAAATAAGTTTCTTACATTGTAGTTATCGTGTAAGAAGAGTCTTGCTTGAGTAAACATTATGAAAACATTCTGACTGCCTTAGTTTTTGAAAGCTTTTCAAATAGATTGCATCAGGATCTCCATACAGGATACATTTATGAAAGAACGTTTTTCTTGGTTTTTATAAAATTAAATACCTTAATTCTAAACTGCTAAAAACTTACTTATTTATTTTCATTAATCTAAGATATAATGCGTAAAATGCGCAAAAAAACCGGATCCTGAATAACTTTTGATCCAATGATTAGATCTTCATGTTCTAGGAGTCCAACTTAATGGTTTCAAGGGGGGTGGGCTCAAACATGCTAATTAATTAGTGCAGACAGTATTTTAAATCGCAAAATCAGACACGAAAATGCACTTTCTCTGAATAAACATGTTTCCCCCCCCCAACGGATTCGGATTTCTAACCCCCAAAGTATAAAGGGAAGCTGCAATCTGGGGAATAGGGTCCATGTAGTTTGGTCAAGAGAATGGTAAAAACTTTTGACCCCTTAATGTAAATTTAAATTTTTGCGTATTCCGCCCTTTTTCGAGAATTTTTCAACCAAATTGAAAAATTTTGCACAAAATTTTAAAATTCTTTTATCTTAAGATAATTCTTTCAGTATAGTATCAGTGTATATAATATGCTGTTTAAATTCCTTCTAGCACTTGGTAATTGGTAAATATTTTGCATTTTCTTGGTAGAAATACAGCTTTATTTTAATATAAAAATTCAATAAATTAAACATTTTCTAGTTTAAAAATACTATTTGTTCTTTAATTTCATTGAGCTAGAATGGCTTTAAAAGGAGCATATTTAACTGTTTATTAAAAGTTATTTGAAGTCATTAAGAGGATTTTTATAGGTTTCATGGCGTGCCCAAGACGTATCTCTTTTTTTTTGTTGTTGCAAATTTTGGTTTCAAAAAAACTAAATTACAAAAAATTTTTATATTATTTCATAAATGTGTTTGTGTTAAAATAATGTCTGTGCTTTAGTTGAACTCCCGTAAAAGATCAGAATCCTAAGTTAAAAGTTATTGGAGTTGTTGTTGTTGTTAATTTACGTCACACTAGAGCTGCACAATGGGCTATTGGCGACGGTCTGGGAAACAGCCCGGAGGCTGATCCGAAGACATGCCATCACAATTTTGATCCTCTGTGGAGGGGATGGCACCCCCGCTTCGGTAGCCCGACGACCTACGCGCGAAGACGAGCACTTTACGGTAGCACAGTTTAACGAGAACCAATACCGCACACCCGCGGTCCCTACGCAGACTGATCCAAGTGGTCACCCACCCGCACACTGACCGTATCCAGTGATGCTTGACTTCGGTGATCTGCTGGGAACCGTGTCTTAATGATAAAAGTTATTGGAAAAAAATTTACATTGATGCTTCCTTAATGACATCAAAACCTAAAAGCAATTAAAAAAATGTTTTTAATTTTTATGTTTTTAATAAAGATTACGTATATTACATATTATAAACCAAAAACCTAAAAAATATTGCTGTATGCCAATCTGTCTGACAATAAGGATGTTAAATTGTTAAAAGTGTTATAATTATTGTAATAACTATTAGCAAGTGGCAGACAATTTCAATCAAAAAATAATTAATCATTTATCAATAAAGGTACATGTTTGTCTGTGTGTGGGTGTGTGTCCTTTATAGACTCCTAAACCATAAAACCGAAATCGATGAAATTTGGCATACAGATACTTTGAAGCACGAGGAAGATCACAATCGTCATTAGAACATTCTACGATGAGCCGTTTGACCGGGATGAGTGAAAAACGAAAAGGAATTTTCTAATCGGATAAGTTTTAGCCATTGTTTTTAAATTAAACTATAGACGATTCAATTTTTCGCATATTTTAAAGATAACATGAGTAATAATTATTTGATAAAAAAAATTGCCTATTGCGTGTATTTAAATATTTTATTATTTTACATTCGTTATGTCAGATAAATTCAATGAACAACATTACGTGGTAGCGCGCGTGTTCTACGTCAAGAAATTTATACCTTAAAGTTGTCTGATACGACGCGCTTTTTATTTATTTATATTAATTCATTAAAAATATGTTTCTAAAAAAATTAATTACTTAAAATCAACAGTAATGGGATACCTGAAAGTGACGTAGTGTGGGTATTTAGATCCTGATTGGTTGTTAAAACGTGGCCTTTGTTTACATTAGCAACTGTTCTTTCCGATCCATTTCGAGTGAGCGAAACCCGTCAAGTACCAATTCTCTTAAGTAACACAGCCTGTATTCTGTCACAAAGATTCTTCGAAAAATGTTTTCAATTCTTTCTCTATATATTTACACAAAGACGGACACGAACCCATGTAAGACATAAACAAACTTATTATGCATCGAAATTGCCAGGTACACAAAACAAAAATATATCACTGTTACAATAAAATACTTAAACAAATAATAAATCTAAGTTAAGTAAAAGAAGTGGATGAGAAAGAATTATATTTCAACAAATTCGATGTACGATACGGCTCCGTATTGACATTCTTAGCTATATATAGAAACTTGGCTTAATTTAAATACGCCATTTTGCTGATAAAGATTAGCTGGCGCTGACGTCATAGGTCACATGTGTGGGTGTGGGAGGTCTTCTTCTTGGAGTGCAAGTACCCAACTGAATTAAAAATAATCTATTTAAAGGCAAAAGAAATTTGAATGGGGATTTAATTCGTTTATGAGAAACGTAAGAAATCGCCAAATTATTAGTGACGCCAATGATGCTTAATTAATTAAGGTAATATATGAATATTGAAATAAAAGAAATAAGCTGTGTATTAGAAAGCAAAAGTAATCTAGTTAAGATATTTATTTGTCTCGAAGAACCATAAGAAATCGTCTTATTATCATTGACGACATAGATGCTTAATTAATACTGGTAATATGTAAATTGATATAAATAAAACACCTATTAGTTAAAAAGGAAAAATAATGGAATAAAGATATGTGCGTATTCATTTCGGGGAGGCGTAAAAAATCGCCATACTACAGTCACTGATGCTTTATTAATATTCATAATATGTTATAATATGAAATAAAATAAAATAAGGTATGTGCATGAACTAAAAATTAAAGGAGAAAAGGTTTATAGAAAATTTTAGAAAAACCACAAAAAATCGCCATTCACAGATGACGCTTAATTATTGTGTACTACTGGCGGTAATATGTACTACTGGTAGTATGGTAATTGGTGCAGTTTTGATAAGAATTCTACAACGGGCTTTCCTTAGTTACAAAAAATATTTTTTTTAGTGGTAGCAAAGATAATGTATTAATATTTTACTGAATAGAATTCAAAGAACTTTGTTCCACCACTACTTATAAATATTTTAACAGTAAATTAAAGGTCAGATAGCGAAATAGAGATAGAAGAATTAAGAGATTGAGAAATTCAAAATAACTGTTACATGTAATTGTTATCTTTTCTAGTTCAATTATTCCTCATTTAAATTTCTTTCATTTACAAAATCAATTATGAATTTTTGATTATGAAGGAAAGAAAAAAAAATGTTCAAACTACTTTTTTTTGGTTTTTATACTTTTGTACAAATATAATTCTAATAATCTAACATTTTTTTTTAGTATCGATTAAACTGGTTTTTAAAATTAAAAAATATGTGTATACATATATATATTTTTGCTTGTAATTAGAGTACAAAAAAGTATATTAAAGGGAAACAGGCGTCCCAACTGCGTTAAAAGGTTAAGAGATCTAGAAATTCAAAATAACTGTTGCTTGATTTTATTGTCTTTTCTAAAACTACCCTGTTAGCAATAAAAGCATTTAGTACATCTGCATCGTTAATTTGATAATATTTTAAAAATAACAGGTATTTTTTCTTTCTCAGAAATGACTTTTGTGTTAAAATTACAACTTTATGATTTAATAAACTGTCATGAAAATCATAAAATAAGACATGTATCTTTTTTCTTTTCAGCTCAAAAGTTGGAAACAAATAAAAACAAATAAATGATGGCACTATTATTCATCACAGCCTTATTAATGTCTCATCAGCTCTTAATAATGGGATCGAGCAACACAGGTTCTCAGACAGTGACATTCACAATGCGTAAGCTGGCATTTTCCACCAACCAGTTCGGCATCGATCTCTACAGGGCGTTGAATGTTACTGACGAAAACATTGCCTTCTGTCCCTTCTGTATTGGATCTTCTCTGGCCATGGTCCTCTTGGGGGCTGAAGGAAACACGGCCATGGCCTTAAGACAGGCTCTTTACCTATGGGGCCTGCATCCACAAGAGATTCACTTGGCCTATCACGACCTCATAGGACATCTAGGTTTGAATCTTTCGCCACTTGATGAGGTGTTCCTGGGAGCCAGGAGATCACCGGGGGATGAGAATGTCTTGAAACTCATTAACAATGTCTACATTCAGAGGCATTTCTCAGTGCATTACCCTTTCCAGTTTTTGCTGAATAGGTAAGAGAATGTTCTTTAACTTTTGTTTATCTACAAGGTGTTCTCGAAACACCACCCTTACGATATATTATTTTTATTTTATAACCGTCGTTGAACATTTTTGGGGTTAACGACTACCAATGTTCAACTCCGTAGCCTTGTGATTCTGAACCCAAACCAGAAGATAAGGGAACTCCGTATTGGGAGAAATTTTGCCTTCGAGGAGGACTCTTTGATGGAACTAACCCGCATTTGCGTCACACGGAGAGGGAAACCACGAAAACCTCCCACGGTTAGCCTGACGGCAGAAGGCACTAACCCATGAATCGTCTACCACTGAGGATATTTTACATCAACACTGTGATCGGTGCGAGCTGGGTGCGGAAATCGTATCAACCAGCTTTCGCTAGGATTCGAACCCTATCCTCTGAGCCAGTGTTTCCCAAAGTGTGGTACGCGTACCCCCAGGGGTACGGGAACAGTTTAGCGAGGGTAAGCGTTCTTATGCGAAATATCTTGCAATAAACGAAAATTTCAAACAAACTTATTTAAAAACAAAGCTAGCCATGAAAATTTACGATTACGTATTTTTCTATTTGCTATTTTTTTGCGGAGTTAGCAGTTAATAATTAGTGGTGTCAACAGCCAGTTGTGATTTTTAACTTTTGGACAATTTTTTTTTATAGTAAAATATACACTCATTTTTTTATTAGTGGTACACAGCGTTACGAAAAATTTAGAAAGGGTACACAAAAGTCATAAGTTTGGGAAACACTCATATATGGCAACGTTACTTTTAAAAAGTAACGAGTAAAAGTACAAGTATTTTTAAAAAAAGTAACGAGTAAAAAGTAAAAAGTTCTTATTTTAAGAAGTAACGAGTAAAAAGTACAAGTAAAAGTACAAGTACTAAACAAAAAAAGTAACGATTTAAAAGTACATTTCTAGGAAATCGAAAATTCAAAGTAACCTAAAATTTTATTGAATAATATTCTTATGTTCTTCAATGTTTTTGCAAAATTGGTTTTATTTATTTAATTATTTTTAATTTTGAAAGTTATGGACATTAATTTACTTTAAAATTCGGAGGAATGTTATAATATAATTTTATGATATAATCGTATAATATAATTTTAAAATCAAATATAATATTAATATCAAACTTGTTATGGATTTGCACTAAAAAGACATTTTATCTATTGATTTTAATTTTTAGTTTATTATTTTTATTTATTTAAATTACCATTGATTTAAAATTGTTTTACTCTATAGAAACGCGTTTTAAAAGCACAAAACTAAACAAAGCAAACATTGGGTTTCAGATAGCTTTGTGATCTTTGAGCTGGTAAAAAATAATTGAATGTGCAGTATAAGTTGAAACAGAACAGTCTACAGTTTTATTTGTAACAATGGCTAATGCTGAAGTCATGCGAGAAAATCATTTTCCGAACATTTCTGCTAAACGGAATGATTAAAATTTGTAAACGAATTTTAGTATCAGCGGCTAAATTAATACCTTCGAGTTTTCAAGAGTTAAAATAGTAAAATAGTTTTCAGTAGCACAAATAGTTCCGAAGTTCTTAGAGATTTGACTGGGCGTTGTTTGACAAGGTCGGGCATAAACATAATTTTAGGAAAAAATGTATTTAGTAAAAAATGTATTAAGACAAAAATGTATTATTAGTGAGATCAAAAAGAAAATTGAAAAACGTAATAACAAAATCCAACAATTTTTATTTAAAATGTATTAAACAAATGCATAAAACTCGAAAATGAATGAAAATAACTTCTTAATTAATATTTTTATTCATTTTGCAAAATAATTGCATTTTTACAGCATTTTTTTTAAATTTTTTTATTTAGAAAGCTTACCGATTTTAGAAAAAAGTAACGATTTCATTCGACATTTCCGTTACAAATACTTGTACTTTTTCCCAAAAAAAGTAACGAAAGTACAAGTAAAAGTACTAAATTTAAAAAGTAACGAAGTACAAGTAAAAGTACGTATTTTTTACTTGTACCGGCGGTACAAGTAACGAAAGTAAAAGTACTGCCATATATGGAAACACTGCTCTGAGCCATAACGGCTCTTTCATTTATATTAACGCTTAGGGCCTTAAGTCAACATTCCCTTTCGTCAAACTAACAAAACTTAATGAACACATAAAAAATTTTTATCACTAACTGTCGCACCGTCAATAAAACTTGGTACTCTTGAATCATAGCTTTTAAAATATATTGTTGAAAAAGTAAGTGGGGAAAGTAAATTATCATGCAAGCAAATATTTTGAGGGCTTGTACATGGTCCGAGAATGTAGAAAAAATATTGTAGCAGCTATTCTAATAAATAAAATAATAGATTATTGTTAAAAAAGTTTCTATATTCTATAACTGTTAAAAAATGAAAGCTAAATGATAAAAAAAAGAATTTAATAAATTGATTGTAATCAAACAACCTACTGAGCTAGAATTTCTAATTGAAACAATAACGTCTTTTGTACATGCAATGATTTAAAATACAAACGATAATTTAAATGAGATATGGAAAAAGCTAAAATAATTTTTTTATGACAATTGGGTATAATATAGCCTACGTCACAGGTTGTGTTGTTCCTACTAAATTTAACCCATAAACGGCATTTTCTGCGAGCCTAACTTCAAGCCACAAATAAACAAACGAAGTGTTCGATCGTTTAAATAGCTGCTCGCCAGATTTTATTGCATTATAAAGAAAAGTTATTGAAACTAAATACAACTAAATAAACAACAACAACTAAAACAAATAACAACAACTACTAATAACAATAACTAAATAAACAACAACTAAATTCCATTCGTTTAGCATTGCGTCATATGTTGTTCCTACTAAATCGAAGTAGTTGTGTTTTTTTCATATTATACCCAATACCTGTATTTTTTCTTAATATTCCGAGAGAGAATCATGCTCCTTCCATCAAGTTTCTTTAAAAAAAATCGTTCGCATTTTTCTCTTCGACTTAAAAAGTTTATTTTTCTGTGCGCTTTACTGTATGATCGCCGTCGTTTTACTTTTATGTATTTTTACAAAGAATTTTCTAACTTTCACTTTAATATTCAATAAACGCTCCTTCGAACTCAGATCAGTAAATAAAGATGACTACAATGAGCTGCAAATGACTTGATAGAACGATGCAAACGATGTGTCGAATGAATGTTGTTTAAAAGAGAAATTTTATGAAGAGACAACATTATTTATTTATTGATCGAAAACGATTTTATAAATTTGATTTTCAACAAACGATATGCGTATTGTAATAATAAAATGCTAGGCAGTTTCCTGTTTTTATAGTAGTTAACTATTATTTTGCTGGGACATTTAAGTTATTTCTCGCTTTTATGTGTGTAACACGTTTCTATATAGTATAAATGTATGATTTTTTTTTCTTTTTTAAATTTCATTCTATTTTCTTTTAAATTTCATTTTTAAGGTTGAAGCAGTCATTTGCTTTTTAGGCCAATCATGAAAAGAAATTTAAGGTGTGAAAGTATTTTCGGATCACAGTTTTATTGTTAAAATTCACAAAAATTTCATTACAAAAAAACATTCGCAGATTTCGTGAGAAGGCCAGCTCCGTCGTTCCCTACCTCTGGTTGCGCCACTGGCACAAGAAACGGGAAAAACTCTAGTTGAAACTGTCCCTTTACGAGTGTTTCTCTAACCCAAAACTAAAACCTAAAGCTAAATTGACCTAAAGCTAAAGTTGACACCAACTGATTTTTCTGGTCAGAAAGGCATTAGCGTGTCGATTCTCTAATCGGGCTAATTTTTTTCAGTGAATACGGATTCTACTGAAATTTAGTTTCTGTTTAAAATGTATAAAATCTTTTTAGATTTTAAATTCTGATAAGTCAAAAAAGAAATTTCAGAACAAAAAAGTTATGAAAAAATGTTGCATCATTTCTTCATAATAATCTGTAAAAGAACGTTTTAATCCAAAAGTGTGTATTTACACTTTGAAGTAAAAGATAATATGCACATTTACGGTATAAGATAATGTATTTATTTAAAGTATGATATGAATAAACAAATTTAGTAAAACTTCAAATAAAAATGTTATAACAAAAGTTCCAAACAAAATCAAGAATATGTTTATGGTAAGATTGTTTTTAGTCGGTTATCTTGTTCAATTATAAAACACAATATTTTTTTCTGATTTATATAAATATTCAAATAATTATCTGAATATCAAAACACAAGGGATAGAGCGTTCGCCTTCCTATGCGGCGAACTGTGCTCGAATCCCAGTCGATACGAATTCCGCATCCGGCTTTTACCGACCACAGTGCTGACGTGAAGTATCCTCAGTGGTAGACAGATCATGCGTTAGAGTCTCCTTGCCGTCAGGCCAACCTTGGGTGGTTCTCGTGGTCTTCTTCTCCATGTAACGCAAATGAGGGTTAGCTCCATCAAAAAATCCCCCACGAAGGCAAATTTCTCCCAATACTCGATCCAGGCGTTCCCTTGTCTCCTGGATTGGGTTCAAAATTACATGGCTACGGAGTTGAACATTAGTAGTCGTAAACCCATAAAATTAGGTCAGCTGTTGAACGAAGGTTATAAAATAAAATTTAAAATACTTCTGGTTTTCTTTTTAAATTGAAAACATAAATTGGAGAAAAAAATATATTAATATTTATCTGAAAATTAAACTATTTCCTTAAGAGAACTTACGTTTTATATCATTTTTATTTTCCCAAGTTTTTATTTTCTCAATACTTTTGATTTTCTTTTCGAAATGAAAATAAAAATCGAAGAAAAATCGAAGAAAACAAATATTAATACAAATCAAAAAATAAAAATATTTCCTTAAGAGAATCTTATAATTTTAACATATAATTAACTAATAAAATATACGACAACAATATAAAACACTTTTTATGAAATGCTTAAAGAGTATATATTTTTTTTCAGTTTTAAAAAGAAAGTATAAATCTGATCATTCCTTTAGAGAACTTATTTTCTATTTCATTTTCTTTTAATGCATTTTCTTTTCTTGACAATAAACAAGTAATAAAGCAACAGCAGTTTAAAGACCTTTACATGAAGTGTTAATCTTTTTTTTTTCTAATAAAAGTATTTCTTTTCCTCAGTACTTTCAATTTTCTGTTACGTAAAAAATAATATATCGGATCTTTACTTAAAAGAACTTTCTTTTTATTTCACCTTTTTGGGCGTTTCTCACTCAGAGAAATTCTTTTTCAAAAACAAAATTAAATAGTTTTTGATGAGGCTATTAGGAACGAAATGACATATTAATAAGATAATAGTTGCGTCACGTGACGCTTCGACGACAGCGGATGCTTCAACTGCGTGGTGAGAAATAATATCGTTGCCATTCATCCGCTTATTAAAGTTTTTGTCGTTAATTTTTTAAACAGAAAGATCGTCTGAAATGAGAACTTGCGATTTTATTGTCTGAAAACAGTGCGAAATTTATAAAATTGTACTTTTAAAATGAGGTTAAATTCCATTGAAAGTATTATTTGATGGAAGCATTAATCGAAAGTATTAATGCCGCTAATAACGATTTTAATTTTATGATTCTTGTGGAATTGAAGTGATTTAAAAACAGGAATGGGATCTTTCTTTCACATTGGGAAAAAACTGCGCAAAAAAGCCGTTTCTTTTAACACAAGTGAAAAAAATTAAAGAAACTGTTTTCAGAAAAGAATAACAAATGATAAAGAAATGAAAAAAGTATGAAAAATATGTTTAATAAAAATTCTGCGTCAAAGATTTAATATCAATTTTCAATGAATGGTTAAACAACTAAAAGAAAATATCACAAATGCTGAGCTTATACATTAATACAAATCACATATTGAATTCCCATTTACAGTTAGCGTACTAATATTTATAAATATGCATTGTTATTAAGCATCAATATTTAAACCTACTCTTAAATAATATGACAGATAGATTTTAATCTTATGTATAAAAATAAAATAAATTTTAAAACTGTTATTTTTTTTAAAAGAAAAGTCGTGAAAAGCTAAACATTCTGGTACTATATTGAATTGATTTTATTTAAATTTAAACTATTTTTATAATATGGACTTGTATTGCTAAATAATTTTTAAGCATTTTTAGTTTCTTCCAATATTTTTTTCAGTTTCTTTCAATATCTTGGAAGAAATAGATTTCTTTCAGATAAAATTACAACCTTCTTTCGGACAACATATAATAGTGTTCAGATACTTAAGTTTTTTTCTAAAATTAAGACTTTTTTAATACTTATTTTCCCTTATAAAAATAATTATTTGCTCGATTTTTTTTAATAAAAATGTTAAAAAAGACAGTACTTTTACATTTCCCTAATAATTTACTAACGCTTACAATACCATTAACAGCTGTAAACATAATCTTACCATTCTAATTTTTAAGCTTACTTTCAGTAATTTATTGGTGATAAAACTCAAATATTTATCACACCATTTTAATCACACTATTTATAACATCGTGGCTTAAAGGAAAGTGACTTCTGCAGCTTTAGAGATAACGACAGCTGTAGTTCTTTGAGATTAATTAAAATTTTTAAAAAAAGTCAATATTTTTTGATGTTTTGGCTTCGTTACCTCAATGCAAATAATACCATCACTCTTTTTTAACAATTATAATCTTACTAGACTAAATTGTATATGATATTACTTTCAATAATTTAATGATGATATAATTCAAATACAGTGACTCACCCTCCATATGTATAGATGATAAAAGATTTATATCTTAAGCGATAGGGAACGTCATTAGCTTTTTAATGAAAAGCAAAGCAAAGATTTTTATTTTTATAAGAAGCGTTAGCAAAGATTTTTTATTAAATTTTTTAATGAAATTTTTCAAACTGTAATTTGAAATTATTTTTCAAAATTGAAATTAAAAAAATATTTAAATTTAATTAATTGAATACAAATTTAATAATTAATTAAATTTAGTTAATTAATCAAAATTAATTTAATTATTTTAACTTAATTTAATTAAAATTATTAAACTTTTTATAAAAAATTTTATTGAATATATGATAGTTTTTCCTTTATGCTGACGCATATGATACCATTACTCGCCCAACTATGTCCTTACCATATTTATTTTTATAGGGTGATTCTCAATGACTAAGTGACAACATAATCTCAACATATTTATCTCTCTCTCTTTCAGATATTACAATACCAGCATTTATCCTCTAGATTTCGTAATGAATGCTGAACAGAGTACAAGATACATCAACATATTCTTTGAGCACAACACCGAAGGCAAGATTGCTCAGATTTTGTCTCAGGTTCCGTCTCCTTCCACAAATCTCCTTCTACTGAATGCTATTTATTTCAAAGGATCTCTGGATATGAACATGGCACAGGTAGAAGAGAGTCGATTCGTAGGACGAGCAGGTGAAGATCCATTCATCATGTTAGAAGCAAGGAAAGCCAGAATAAGGTAAGGCGACTACATGGACCTTCGTATGTATAGTCCCAGAGACAGCGTCAAAACAATATAAAAAAAATAATAATACTGCTGGTGCACGGTAAGAAATTCAGGCAGTGAGGGTGCTGGTACTTTTTACCGTAAAATCCATCAGAACATGTTGCAGAACACTTTACGGGAACAAAAAATCTGATTCACCGTAGCTTTTACAGTAATTAAAATAACTGAACTACTCTAATTAAGTAATTATTAAACAAATACCAGCCATTGACTATTAGGTCATTATGCTTCTAGCTCTCCTGTATTTCTTAACAATACAGTCAAAGTCTTTTGTGCAGAGCACGTGTCCAAATGCGCATCAGTCATGGCTTGTCCGGAATTATATAAAAGACAATGATGAAGTAGTCAGCATGAGGCGAAATAAATGAGAACGTAGACCATCATGTCCGGTCAAAAGTCTAAATATGGCTACCGCAGTAGCACGGGGTGAATCTGGAACACTGTGAGTTCCACAGAACACATTCCAGGACTTATCTGTAGCAGCGTGAGATGCCAAACAATATAATGATTGTTTGAAGATTCTTTTAATTTCAAGTTTAGCGGAATGGTAGGACGGATCTCTACAGGATCTCGGAAGAACATAAGTTCCTTTTTTGGCCAAAAAGTCAGCCATTTCGTTTCCTCGAAGACCACAATGGCATGGCACCCACTGAAATGCAACACTTCCCTCAATCCTCTTCAGGAGTTCTCTGCAGCTCAAAACAAGGGAACTACTATTTTCTGGGTTGCTTGACAAAGCCTGAAGGGCAGAGGTAGAATCTGAAAAAAAATCACAGCTTTCTCAGGACTGGTAAGACGAACACCAAGTTGTTGAAGAGCTACATGGATGGCTTTGAACTCTCCGTCAAAGTGAGTTGAAAATGGCCCAGCATATAGATAAAAAGAAAAGGTTTCACAAAAAATACCAGAGCCAGAATCCTGCGAGAAATTCAAGAGAGATCCGTCAGTGTAGATGTGAAGCCATTCATTAGGGGGAAAACGGATATTGATTAAGGCAACAGCACGGAGTGAATTGGGACTTATGTCACGTTGCCGTACATTCAAAACTAAGTCCAATCTGACATTGAGAATCATACATTCCAATGGACTTGCTAAAAACATCAGTTCGTATGGCTCATTGTTGACTACGTTATATTGGGTATTCTCACGAACACAACTTCAGATGGAGTCTTAAAACTCCTTGCTATCTTCCAAAACCAAGTTGCGCATGATTACAGGAGGAGTTAAAACTACCCCCATACTTGCTATGCAATTACTTTGTGACCAACAACCGTTGACTAAATTAATTAAAAGGAATGCAACTATCCTGTATAATATACTAATTAGACTTCTTAATAATTCCTTTTGGCGAGAACATGACTGTAGCAAGGATCGTAATCTGAAAACTCTAATTAAATAAATATTACTGTAAAAATTACGGTATAATATTTTACGGTAAAAATGAATTTCACAGTAAAAGAGATTCTACGGATGATGCATCCAAAGTGCCGATACTTTATACGTAATTTGATCAGGAATTTTTCATAGTGTGTTTGAAATACCAGTCCGAGAATACCAGTCCACTTCTGGAATACCGACCCTTCTTGTCAGTAAAAATAAACAAAACTTTCTAAATGTTCCCGCGCGTACGCATGCTCTTCCCATACTTACGTATGAAAGTCGCAATACACCCTCTATGTTTTTAGATATAATTTTTATTTTTACTGCAGTAATCTACAATTTTAAAATAAATAAAAATTACTTCAAATGAAAGATGTAACTTTTCTTAAAACAAAATTTGTAACGCAAATTTTGTTATTGTATTAATTTATTTTATGATATTTTGTAACTCCTTGAAAAAAATGTCTTCATTTTTTTACTCTTTCATTCTATTCCTAAATTTAACTTAAGCTCCAAATTTGAAATGTTTACAAATAAAATACCCCCCCCCCTTTTTCTTGTGCTTTCAAAACGAAAAAAACTCTAAAATAGAGGGATTTTTGTGTCTTGTCCTTCCCCTTCTTGGTACTTATGAAATATTTAAAGACCAACTGATTAAATGGGAAGTAATTAATGTTTCACACATTGCCTAGGTATTCCATTAATTGACTAACGAGAAACCTAAAGGCATTCTGTAGTCTCATATAATGCTTATCATTGTATAGAATGGCTGGAATTTTAAGGCTAATTATGAAATATGTGAATTATTCGTAGAAACATACATATAACAAAACAACTATTAATGATCTGCCAATCCGACTTTAGTGTAATGATAATTAAAACGTCAAATTTTTCAAAGCATCAAATAAAAATCAAATTTAAGAAAATTAATCGTAATTATCTTCTTAAGTGTTATTTTAAAGTTATTTTTTAAATAAATTTTTTTTAAAAAAAAAACTTACAGAAGCATTTTTAAATAACATGCAGTAAAAGTTTTATGTAACCAATACAGCATTTTATGAGAAATTTGCTCTTACGACAAGTTTCAAAATTAAAGATACAAAAATTGTTTGTTCAAACGAATTAAAAATCATCAGCCTTCCGCCATTGCGACAAAATTGCTTTGAAGAAATACGTTTTTCTGCTGTATAAATGAGCTTATACGGAAAAAGCTTAAATAAAGGACATTTTTATGTATTTCTGGAATCAATACAAAAAGCGAAAAATGTACGTTGCTTCCCTCGAATATTTTTACTACCTGACTTTTAAAAAGTAATGCATGGGTAACCACCAGCTAAGTTATCTTTTGCCTGGTATGCTCAGAAATCCTATCATGCACTCGAAAAGAATACCCCTTATTTACCCTCATTAACAATTTTACTAAAACCAACATTCACGGTTATCACTGATGTCAAAGAGCTTTCCATTTTCTTCTTGTAAACATTAGAGTTTAGAACATTTCTGCTTTTTGTTTAATAACTTAAGTAACTCACATTACAATCTGTAGACTATGTTAGATATATATTTTAAATCAAAGTAGTTGTTCAAAATAAAAGTGGTAAATATGTCCATTACATTTTCTTTGTCTGATTACTGCTATTTTAACATTAAATATGTGCATTTGCTTATAACGACAAGTTCGCTATAACAACGATTTTATCTGCCATTATGAATTGTCGTTATAACGGATTTTACTGTATTTCTTTCACAGATACGGAGTGCATGAATATTTGAATTGTACTGCTGTTGAAGTTCCATTCAGGGGTGGTCTGATTTCTCTAGTGGCGTTACTGCCAAACCATCCAGACGGCATGGCCATGCTTGAAACCCGTATCAGTGCTCAAAGGTTGACCGACATCATCAACTCCATGAACGTGAAGCGAGTCAACTTCCAGGTGAGCATTGACTTCTTTCTTTTGTTTCCTTTCTCATTTATTATCTGAATAATCAGTATTTGGTTGAGAGAACACAAAAGAAATCGTCTGCTTTCTTCGCATAACGGTTGTTGAGTTGTAAGATTCATGACTAGAAAAATGTTGTCAAGCATTAAGTTTAAAGAATGCATTATTATCATGACAAGTAATCTCAAACCCCAGCTATTTTTTGAGCCAGCCGTGATATTATGTCTGATTTGTGACTTCATCTAATTAGAAACCAATAGAGTTTTAATTTGGAACTTAATTAGTTTTTAAATTAGTTTTCATTCATTTCTTAAGGAGCTGTCTTATTTCTGTATTTTCTAACTTTAATAGTCTAGTGTCAAATTTGGTGGAGTGAAGATTTCTAAGAAGCACGAAATTTGTTCTAGCAGAGAATAATTTGTTAATTTGTATTTACACTTGTAAATCGTATAAAAGTTTCAAATTGACGCTTGAATTATCGCCGAGGATTTTATTTTTTTCCGAAGAAAGCATAATATTTTTTCCAAGGATTTTATTTCTCCCAAAAAAAGAGGATTTCGAACAAAGGCGAATTTTGTACTCGCAAGAAATGATTTCTGTTTACACTTGTAAATCGTATAAAAATTTCGAATCGACATTTGAATTATTGCCGAGGATTTTATTTTCTCAAAGAAAACAAAATATGAATAAACGTTTAAACTTATACCATTTTAAATGCAAGGAACTATTTTGAAGCAATGGCGAACCGCATTTATTTTATTTATTTATGCGGGGTTAAAAATTAGCATAAATTAATCAGTATTGTACAACACACAAAATCATGCATGAAACTTAAAGACAAATAAAGACTCAATTTATTCATTTATTTTTAATTACTTGTTACCTTACTCGGCGCCTTTACGTAATTAGATTAAGTAAAACACGTATTTAGTAGCTCATACCATCGAAATAAAGATTAACTATATCATCTGGCAGTATACTGTTGCTCGTGGTGACTTGTGATACTTAAAATTTTCAATCAACATTCTCCTATACTTATATCTTCGAGGGTTATTAAGAAATCCATCATAAAAATGTACAGTATTAGTGCAGCTTAATCGGTACTAAATTTACTCATAAAATTCTTTGTACCCAAATAAGAGTATATTAAAACTGCTCCAATTAAAACTGCAACTATTAAAACTGTATTAAATACCATAACGCCAGTGTGTCTATTGCCAAAATTAAGCATCCTATTAGTGCAAAAAATAGTATGGCGACTTCTTACAATTCCCTTTCACGACTAAGTACATTTATACCATTAAGTTAGCTTTTCAGTTTACAGCTAATTTTTTAATTTAAATTACTAAGTATTACCAAAATAAAATTTCTCCACTAAATTCGTTTTCTAGTACATAGCTTATTATTTTGTTTCAATTAATTACTATTACCATAACTAATTATCATTGGCGGAGAAGATAATGTTGGTGTTTTTTTTATGTGTATCTTCATTAATTTTAATTTTCAGTACAAAACGTATTTTTTTAAAGTCAATGGGATGCCTGCAAGTGACGAAGTGCAGGTATCTGGAGGCTGTTTGATTGTTGAAACGTGACTTTCTTTACGTTAGCAACTGTTCTTTCCATTCTATTTCGAGTTAACTTACCCCGCCAAGTATCAATTCTCTTAAGTGATACATTCTATAATCCTTAACAAAGATTGTTTCATAATGATTTAAATTCCTTCACCATGAAGCTATGTAGAACATAGAACAAACTAATTATGCATCGAAGTTGCCCGGTACACAAAAACAAAAATGTATCATGTGTTACAATAAAATAAATAAACAAATAAAAATCTGTTTATATTTTTCACAATATTATCTAAATAAACGTTTATCGTACCTGAAAATGCATGCATTGCTTACTTTATTTTATTTTGAAACCGTCATTGAACTGCCGACCCAATTTTTTTGTGTTTACGACTACTAATGTTCAACTCCGTAACCTTGTAATTTTAAACTCAATCCAAAAGACAAGGGAACTCCTGGATCAAATATCGGAGAAAAAAATTTTTTTGTTGAACTAACTTGCATTTTAGTTACTTGGAGTGGAAAACCACGAAAACTTCCCATGGTTATCCTGACGGCAAGGCGAACCCTTTATTCGTCTACAACTGCGGATATTTTACGTCAGCACTGTGGCCGGTGCGAGCCGGGTGCGGAATTCGCATCGAATCCGGGTCATCTCATTGGAAGGCGGACACTGAGTCACCAAGGTTCAATGTGTAATTATTAGTTATACCTGAAATGCCATTCATAGTTATTGTTTAATACTTTAGAATATGGATATTTTAATTTAATTAGTAAGATCCATCCCCTGCTCGCAGACGCCCCCTCATGATTTCAATGCAATTTTATATGGTTTACTTTGCGAACCATGCTTGCTTCACTTACTACTAAGTTAAACTTATTTGCATTGTATTTAGCGCAAAGTCTTAAGAATTTAAATCAGTAATTAAAATATTTAAATTAATTCCTTTAAAAAAATTAGTAAAACACGGACTATTGAAATAAAAAAATTTAACTTGAAATAAGTAACATGCTATAGAAAAACTAGCTGAAACAAAACAATAATAGGGTACTTGCACTTCAAGAAGAAGAAGATCACGAATACCCACACATGAGACCTATGTTGTCAGCTGATCGTTCATTATCAAAATGGAGAGCTAAAGGTGAGCTAAGTCTCTCCACATAAGTTAGAATGTTAATTAACTTGAAGTTAATTAAATACAACACCGTATCACATATCGAATTTGTTGAAGTTTAATTCGTTCGCTTCTACGTTTTTACTTAACTTAGATTTATTATTTGCTTATATATTTTAGCGTAACCATGATATATTTTTGTTCTTATATACCTGGCTACTTCGATTCATAATTAGTTTGTTTATGTTCTACAAGGCTACACGCCTGTCTTTGTGTTAAGTAAGAAATATGATGTGAAAGAATCGATGTAAAAGAATATAGAATTTGCCTCTTAAGATAATTGATATTTGACAGGCTTGGCTTACTCGAAACAAAATGAAAACAACAGTTAATAACGTAAACAAATACCGCGTTTCAACAACCAATCAGGATCGAGATACGTCACTTGCAGGTATCCCATTATGCTTTTAAAAAATAATATGCATGACGGCACTTCCCCAACTCTCAATACTTTCATAACACTGTTGTTAAAACTTTCTTCTATCAACCTTTTTTTTTATATAGTTAAAAAGCATAACAGCCCACTAATACATATTTTTCAATGAATAACAATAGCACTGAATAAAATTATTACTATTGAACATTAGTATAATTGAAACATGATTAATTCTTCCATACTTATACATCAGTTTGTTTCAGCTTTTCTTTGTCCATGTGAGAAAAGTATTTTTATTAAAAATGGGTTAAGGTGCATATTTACTCTTTCATGCTTATGACAGGTTTGATATTTTAACAAATTTTGTTTATCCGCCAAATATTAAATTTTTGTGAATTATTTTATTTAAATTAGTTAATTCTTTTTTTTAAAAAAAGGGCAATTATTAAAAATTATGCTAGAATTATCTAATAATTCTTTAATCCTACAAATTTCCCCACCCAGTATGAACTTTGCACAATTTTTATTTTTTTTATTTCATGATTTTCATTTTACTCGTATGTTGTTAATCTTGCCATTACCATCTCTACCATTAATCTTGCATCAAATATTGTTTTGCTTTTTTTTTTAATTTAGATTTTTTATACATTTTTTGAAATTTCTTATGCTTTTATTTTTCTTAAAACAATATTCTAAATAAACATGCCATAATCTCTAGAAACACTGAATATTTTCCTGTGAGTTCAAAGTTGTAAAAAAATTTTAAACTCAAAATCAATTTAAACATTAGGGAAATCTGTTAATAGTATTTTTACGACTTTTTCATATCTATGTATTTATTAAAAACTAATTTGAAGTAAACATTTTTCATTTATCTTGCATCAAATATTGCTTCTTTTTTTCTTATTTTGTTTGTTTTATACATTTTATAAAATTTATTATACTTATATTTTTCTTAAAATAACCTTATAAATAAACCTGAGATAATCTATATAACCTTAAGTAATATTGAATACTTTCCTGTGAGTTCAAAGTTGTAAAAAAAAAAAAAATCTAACTCAAAGTCGGTATAAATAATAAGGTATCTATCAATAGTATTTTTACGACTTTTCCAAAGTCTTAGAAATGTCCATCTGTGAAGTTTTCTTAAAATATTTGAGAAGTTTATTCTTCGAAATTTGACACAAAATGTGGTATTTAGAAAATGTGCTTCAATTTAACTTCCTTATTAAACATCTAGAATAACGTAAGTAAAAGGCAATGTTTTTAAAAGCTGATTTATAAACAGCTCTTACAATCACGGAGGGCGTACTCCAGAAGAACATGCAGCTGCTGATAAATTACCTGTTTAGAATGTTCATACAGCTGTATAAATGACAAATACGCCAAATCATCAGAAATTCTGTTGTATTTATCAAGATCACTTGTTCTTTTATATACTTTGAATTTATTTGTTCTTTTATTTCTTTCGGCCCTTTATATATATATTTAAAAAAAATCTAACTCATTTCAAAGCATAAGTTCACAATCGCTGTATCTACCCGCATGAACTTATTCTATTATATAAAAAGTTAGTTGACCAAGGTACATTATAGGATATTTATAATAATTAATTTTAAAAAATTGGTCTATAATACCTCTGACAACAAATTTTAACTCAAGACCAGTTTTCTTTTTAAGATATTTTGAGTTAACTAAAATGTTCTGGTTTTAACCGAATTCTATCCAGCAGCTTGGCTGTTTACCTTCTATTCATTTTTATTTATATTTCTTATACTTAATTTACTGTTATTCAAACTTCTAATACAACTTGTATTTGTTTTTAAACTTTTGAAATTTAACCCTCGACGTAAAGTAGTTAAAAGGGCAGAGAAGTAGCATTGGTCTGTTTGTCACTAATAAAGACTCTCTTATGAGATTTATTTTTAAAGTTTTGAAATTTAACACTTCACACATATTAGTCAAATCATCAGACCAATGGCATTGGCCTGTTTTTCACTAATAAAAGAGTGTCACTTTATGAAATTTATTTTGAAATTTAACACTCCACGTTTTCTGAAGTTCATTAAAATATCATCAAACATGTTCTTCGAGTATTTAAAATTATTCTGCATTTTTTCCATTGCATTGACAAATTATTCTCAATTTCGCAGATGCCGAGAATCACCATTAGGCAAACACACGGCAACTTAACCAAGGCCCTCTTCAACTTGGGACTCGTCGATTTGTTCACTCCCGGATATGCCAATCTTTTTGGAATCAGCAATTTCGGATGGCTCCATGTCACCAATGTCACTCATGCCGCCTACGTTGAGGTCAGAGAAGGTCCCGTCGCCCATTCGAGTGGACAAAGCAAGCCAGATCAAGACGTCTCTGTTGTCTTGGACAGACCTTTCCTATGGTTTGTCATGGACAATGTCGCTGGTTTGGCCATCGCCATGGGTAAAATGGTGAAACCAGGAGATGATATGTCAGAACCCCCAACAAGATTATTGGGTTGATTAAATTGGAACAAATAGTTTCCTCATTCAACCACCGAATTATTAAATGTATTCTGTGCAGCAACTTTTCCTATTGAAGCAATTTTTCAAGATTTTTAAAAAAATATTTTTGTTGCCCTGATAAGTTACTGAATGAAACAATAAAGGAGACGATGGACTACTAGTGATTGGAAGAGCCTCTTCACTTTTTCGTTTCCTCTGTAAATATTTGCCTCAACTTTTGTTGTTATTAGAAACCAGGAAAGAGGTTCACTCGGTTCTGTTACGTAACAAGCCCTGCTAGGAGAGAAATAATAACCATGCTTCAAAACCGATATTTGTTTAAATTTTAAACTAAAGCAAATGTTTACGTTTTGACTGTAAGCTCGGTTAACGTTAACAGTTTAAACATTGCTAAATAACTCGGTAAAATTTAAAAGATGACTGGTTATTGTCTTAGTTATCGTTTGGTTCAGATACTTATAAGGGCTTCAAAAATCAGATTTTGAAACTTGATAATGTTGCTGCTTCGTTTTAGTATTTAAAAATATAATTTATTTAAAAAAATGTACAAATATTAGCTCTAAATTTAAAAGTTATTCCAAAGAATTGCTGGTTCAATTCTTAGGGTATTATTTGAGACAATAAAATGTATTTAAAAAGTATAATTTTGTCTTGAACCGGGATATTATTCTTAAGTCCATACCTTTGAATGCGGTTTATTTTTGAATGATATGCGATATAATTACTTCTATAATAATTAAGATTAGAAATAACTTATTGAAAGAATTTCATACGCACTGAACTTTACAAAATAGTTGATACAAAATAATATTAATAAATATATTCATTTTTTTTTTTTGTAAGAAAATAAGAATCCTTTAAATGTTTTGAATATAAAAATATAAACACTTTTTAGTTTTTCTACATTTTTTAAATAAATATTGGAAAATTTATTACAAAATACTTTAATATCATTTAATATATAAATTACAAAGTAACTCATCTAATCAAATTCCTGAGTTCTGTAAAATGCGATTTTCTCGTATTTGTATATTTCTGCGTCATTCTTTTTATTAGCTAAAAAAAATTATATTAAATCTTTGCTGAACAACGTAAGTGTTTAAGATAGATTAAGACTTATAACCTAATATGTAAAAAAGATCACATTAAAAATGCCTGATTAAAGAAGGCCTTAATTGCACGTGATGTTATTTTTCAAACACTCAAAGAAACATTTTCCAAAAATTAGGAACAAGTACAACTATCGAAAAATACACACAATCTTGAGATTTTTTTCAACTAAGTTATGTACTATTTTTCATTAATATTTTTTAAAATACAGTAATAATAATTCTTAATCGTACCAGACATTTTAAACAAGCGCGAAAAATTGCTCTGAATTAATTTTTACACTCTACACTTACAATTCAAACACTCTCGATAAATTAATCTAAATGATGTAATAAAAGTCAAGGCTTTATTAGAACAATACTTCAAAAGAAATTGTGTCATTAGTGTTAAAATTTATAGTTTTAAGAGTGAAGAATGGCTGGTGAAGATAATAAATGTCGAATAATATATGTAGAAATATGTATGTATATATATCGAAGAATATTCTATATATGTAGAACATATAGAAATATGTAACCGTGCTCCATAAAATATTTTTTGAAAGAATATAAAAATACATTTAAGGCAACTAGAATTTAAAAAAAAAAATGAAAGCATCCACTGAATAATTAATTTTTTGAACTTTACTATGAAGTAAAATTGCAAGATTGAATTTTGGTTTAAAAATATAAAATAGCTTCCTTAAACGATACCATTTACATTTTTTATAAGCCTCTCCCCACGTAGTCTTTAAATATTAGTTTCACATTCGGCAGCGGAATTTACCGATGGAATTTGCAGCATTTTCTTCTTAAATCCTAATTTGTTGGCAACCTCAACGCAGTTTAAATATTATTATTTCAAAAATTTTGTTTAATCCGACATAAATGTAGCAAAATCTGCAAATACAATGTTCTCGAATCTAAGACCTTACAAAAACTATTATTGCAAAAATTTTATTTAATCTGACATAGATGTAGCAAAATCTGCAAATGCAATGTTCTTAAAATTATACACAAGGACTAAGATAATAATTTTCTTATTATTAAAATATATTTTTATAATAAGATACACAAGGACTAAGATTAAGGACTAAGATAAGATAAATATTGTAAAAATTTAGTTTAATCTGACACTGGGTTTCTTCTCAAAACTTTGCTATGTCGAATTTATTTTAAAACAGAAAATGAATTTTTTCACAAAAACCACAATGAAAGTTCATTGTAAACCAGCTCTTTTCTATTTAATGCATAATTATTTTTGTCTTACTTTTAAAAATAAAATTATCATTGTTGTATTTAAACTAATAGTCAACTATCATTACATACACATTTAATAGCAGTTATTCTTATGTTTCACTACTTTATTTTTTACAGTTATATTTTAGAATATAGTTTTCTACTTTTTAGAACATATTTAGTTCTAAACTTGTAATCTCGAAAACTAGCGATCTCGAATTTTTTTTACGAGTCCCTTCAGCTTTGAGATATCGAAAGTATCTGTATTATTTCTCGTCGACCTTTTCAAATCGATATAGAAAAAGCAAATCCTAGAATAAAGAATTATGCTTCTCTCATAACAATTCTTACCAGTTCATTTTCAAAAATTATAATTCAGCGAATTTCAAAAAAATATTTCTTCCATTAACAATATATTGATTGAATTATGAAACGGATACTCATGTATAAAAAAAATGCAATATTATTTCTCGTCGAGTTTTACAGTTCTATATAAAAGAGTGAAATCCTAGAATGAAAAATTATGTTTCTCTGATAACCATTCTCAACAGTTCTTTTTCGTAAACTATAGTTCATCGGGAATTCTTAACTCGTTTTCAGTTAATGCACACACCAAAAACATATTCTGAATTAATCTCGATGCCACTCCAAACCAGCGAATTCAGCTGTTCGACATTATTTTTTAACCTATGATGATTTTATGTCCATTATTGATAAAATGATAACTGAATAAATTTCGTTCTTCACATTAAATATGATTAAAATAATTTGTAGTTTTTTATCTTTGTTTGTATTGTATCATTAATTGTTTATTTAACTAGGGATTTCGTCAAAAGACGCTCGCCGCGGTCCCAGATCTCCGAAATAACATATAATGTCATAAACCCTTGACCACGTTCTTTATTTTTAAATGGATAATTGTTCTTAATACCATTTTTTTCTTACCTCTACTTAAGCTTCGCGACAAGAAATTATCTTTTATCGTCATATGTCTTATCATTTACTTTTACATTCTTTCTTTATATAGATATATTTTTTTAATCTCAACTGGATATAGCTTAATTTTAAACGGCGAATTTAGAAGATTGAAACTTTTTATTTTCAACAAATGAGACAATGCATATTTCCCTAATTTTTAAGTGTTACTTTTTTAATAAATGGAAGGAAAAAAAAAGAAAGATTGAATACGTAACTCAATAAATGTTTTTGTAACATTAGACTAATGCATTTGAAAATATGCCAAAGTAGTTAGAAAGTTGGCTTTGGGTCAAGGTTTCAGATTTCAGATTTTTTTTTTTTTCTGCAAAAAGAAAAGCAGTAAAAACAGTGTTATCATTGATCCTATATTAAAAATGATTTTTTTATCTCCATTTCTAGAAAATAATATTTACTTGAATAAATGTTAAAGCTTTTACAAAGTTTATTTACTTCGATCACTGATATATAGAAGGTATGCAAATCATCACTAACAAAATTGAACTGAAATTTCACACATAAATCTAAAACTATGAGTGAAAAAAAATGCGTCTACTTGGGGAATCGTTTGTAACTTTTACTATAAATGTTAAGCCGATTTCTTCTTGTCGGCAAACGAATAATTAATGAAAATTTTCTAAACTTTTAAATCATTATAAAATAGTTTTTACACTATAAGCGTGCTTAAAAATGTGGAAATCGTTGAAAAAAAATGTTTGTATTAAAATAAAAATTCAGTATATCATTGTCCAGCCTATGCTTGCTATCGTTTTTGAATTTCCGGTTAAAATCAAATTTTGATTCCACCGAAAGAAACTTTGTCTGTCTAATATTATTGAATTTATTTATTCGAATAAACTATTATAATTTATTGAAAAATAAGAGCACTAATTGCTGCACTGCGATAGATTTTGATCTTCAATTTCTTAATGCTAATTAATAAAAAATTCGCCCATATAAATTACCGACCTTAGCCATTTTTGTGAAATTCTAATGTTAATGTCTTAATTATCTTTGAAGATTATATAAGTTAAATTTTCGAAAAAAGAAATAAATTCGTTCAAAGCAGAATAATGATATGACTTTATAACTAATTTTTCCATATAAAATATATTTTTATAATAATTGTCAATTACAATTGATAGTACTAGATAAATAAATAAAAACTGATAATATCTCAAAAAAACTTTATCACTAAAAAAAAAATTTAAAAAACTTTTAATGTAGTTTTTTACTATTTTTACCGTTATCAATAATAAAATCGATTGTATTCTTTCAAAAAAATTTATAATAATAATAAAATAATTGGTCTTTAAAAACATGCATATAACTAACGATTTATGTTGATCATTAATTTATGTTATAATTTATAGAATATGTTTTGTAAAAGTGTTTAAAATAACATTAGCCAATTACAGTTCCAATAGACATGTATTTTAAAAAAAAGAGTTTTCCCTATTTGTATATAATATGTTTGAATTTATAATAAAGTATTATTTGAATGATTTTGCTCTTTGCTTGTTCATTAAATACAAACATTTCATAAATAAACTACAGGCAAAATATTTGTGCGTCAGAATAATTATTTGATGTTATTTTTTAACATAGTGAATACTGCCTTTTATTCCCGTTCTCTGTGCACTGTTATCGTAATTAAAGCAATAATGCTCTTGTCAAATATGTTGTGAAGTTTAAGGTTATGAGTAGCACTTCATCATCTACAGTGTCAAGGTCAATATGTAAGCGTGTTTTTGTTCGCTTTTTTAAAGTCCTTGAGAGTTAACATTTTGTTTACTTTCCTAAAATGAAATAGTGACTTTGAAGGACGATTAAAATAAAAGGCCATAGCAACTACGTTCTATCTTGTTCGTCATTTTTATCGCAAGATATTACATTAGCTCTTTATTTTTAAAAATAATTTCAGACTATAATTGTTCATTAATTGTACAAAAAAATACTGGAATCTAGATCGTATGTGGTATTTAAATCAGGGAAAATTATTGCAAAATGCATAACATTAAACTATATATCGTTTACCTTAAATGGAAACATTTCATTTTAAAATAGGAACACAAGTTTTTATACTGAATTTCGGTTTTTATATATTATAGAATTTTAATAACGTATAACACTGAAGGTTATTTATAGATGAATGTTTATAAATCATAGTTTTTTTTTTTTTTTTTAAGATTGGTAAGTTAAATGTACAAGAGTTCGAAGAGGCTAGAATTCGCCGATTCAAACGACATTACAAACTTTAAAAAAATGATGTTATGAACTAAGCACAACACAAAAAAATTAGAAAAGGAAACAACCAAAATAAATGACAAGACGCCAAAAAACCATAGAAACGAACCCCACAATTTCACCCGTATGGGAGAAACCCGTATGTTTCCTGACACTGTATTTTATACATTAATTTCAGTATATCCTTCCGTATTTCAGGGTATCAAATTTTTAACTATGCAAAAAAGGAGATAACTTTGAATTTTAAAAAAAAATTGTTGGATAGAGTTCTGTTCATTTTAAAATTATGGTGGAGGATTTTCAAAAAGTATAACACAGAAAATATTACAGTACCTTTATTACGTTATACAGTTAACGTTTTTGAAATGGCGCACATAGATAATTCATAATTGCCCTTCAGTGATTTGAAATATCGTTCCAAATTATGTTAAAATATCATTTCGAATTCGTTTAATTTTTTTTTTTTTTTTTTGGCAATAATCAGGTTTTAAAATTTTTTAAAATAAATTTTTTGTTTATTAGAGCGGACGAGTGTTAAAATCCCTTTGGCCTTTAAGTTTTATTTAAGTCATACTGTGGTAAAATGTATAAAATAAAATAACATAAAATTTAAATAATGTGTTATGCATAAATATAGATGATTCCTTATCTCAGATTGAACGATGCTCCTCAGCTATCATTATAAGTAACAGGTTCATATGTATAAGTTACCGCAGCAATGAATAATATATAAATATTTTTTTAAAAGTAATTTATCGTATCATGCTTTTAAACTAAAGTTTCCCTTTTCAATTTTTTCGCTCGGTAATTATGTGTTAATAATAATTTAAGTTTATTTTTATTGAATTAAATTAATCACTAATCCTTCACCAGTTATCTTGAATTCGTGCACATAACGTGGATCAAATTAAGACAATTAAAATGTTTTCAACTTAAAACAATTGAAAGCGATGTTAGACTAACAGGCTGATATGATTGATTGGTAACCTTATTATTCTCAGGAATAGTGGAAAGTAAAAAAAAAAAAATTATGATGGTGCAATTTTCATATTTGAAAATCATTTCTTTTCAAAACTGGTAAACAGATCAGTATGTCAAACAATTTTCAATCATTTTTTTTTTTTTTTTTTGCTTTGCATTCTATAATAGCAAAAGTATTTTACAACTTTGTAAAAAAAAGAAAAAGCCCTAATATAATTAGATAAAAATTACAAAACTCGATGCTGACTAAATAAAACCAGATGAATTCTTTCAAAATATTCACAGCTTTTTTTTTTTTGGTTTCCATACAAGAGAATTTTTGAAAATTAATGCCACTTTAATGAATTACTCAAAACTCAACAGGTTGCGTCGAGCATTTGGTTCATTATTATCATAAAAAACAAATTAATAACAGGAAGGAATGATATATTAATATTTTGTTAAAAAAAATATTAATATATTACTAAAGAAGAAATAAAAATTAAAAAAAAAAAGCTTTAAAAAACATAAGAAGGATTGAGCAGGTTTTGTCACGAAATGTCTTAACTGTCAAACTTGTGATTGAACGCATTAATGAATTATAAAAAGCAATTTCATGGTAAATGCTAAAAACATTTATTATCAGAATGAAGAGCATTTATAATAAGTAAACACATGAAAAAACATTAATAACACACATAAAATGCAAACATAAATTGTGTTGTTACAGAAAGGTTTAACCTTTTACACTCCAATATCACCCCTGAGTAAACATTAAAAGTTACCACTCTTAATAATTAGTAACCACACTATTTTATCCACTTAGCACTTTTAGATGACCCACTTTATTAACCACTTATATAGAAATTCTATAATAATATAATAGCATATATTTTAAATCATTTAAAGTTTACATTAGTTCAATCAGCATATTAAAATATTCAGAGTGTAAAAGGTTAATATAACAAAATAGTGGCACATCGAACTCTCTGAATTAAGCCATTAATGGCACTCATTATTACTGATCACTGTTAAAGAAATTTTAACGAGTAGTTCCGATTAGAAATTGAATTTATTTATTTAGAGGCGGTCGTTAAAGGAAGTTTTCTTGGATTTATTTTTGTAACGGAAAACTCACGAATTAAATAAATCTGAAAATCTAATTACAGGTGCATTTATAGATTTTATATAATACTTAAAAACGGGATAAAACTCTATATAAATAGAGTACTGCAAAGTAATTGGATAGAAAATATTTTAAATATTTAAGTTATTCACCACAAAAAAAAATTTGCATTTTCAGCAATTTTGAAAAGTAATGAAAATAAACATTAAGTAATAGCAATCTTTTATATAAACAGAAAAATTAGTGTTTATTATTTAGATTTATTATTTTTTTTAGATTTATTATTATTATATTTTATTATGTTTTCCTCTTTCAGTTTATAATTTTAAAATCACTGTAAGCTAAACACCTTATCATTAAAGAGACACACAACATTGACATTGAATTGATAAAAATGGAAGTTGAAGAATATATTTTATTCATCACAAGTTTTAAGCTTTAAAATATCTATAACATGGGCATCATTACAAACTTAGAGTTATCATATAGTTTTTTTAAATATTGTAAAATGTAACGGAAAAAAATAGAATGAAAAAGGAAGGATAAAAATAAATCATAAAAGCATGGCACATTTTTCTTAAGTAGCGAAAATTAATAAATAAGTTTGCCTCTCTCCTTCCCTCTAAAAGATTTAAAAACTGATAAAAAAAAATAAAAAAAATTATTTAATTTTTATTGATCCCTTATTAAGAAAATTTAAACACGTTCATAATATTATTCACTGATTTAGATAATAATTTGGCAACATACATATATAATCACTTACAACACAAATTTCATTTCTAACAATTTTCTAAAAAGTTTTCATTGATTTCATATGCTAAAACATTTATAACAATTTAAGAAATAACAAAAAAGGAATTTTACTAACTGGGATAACACTAAGATAACCTTTCACTTTTAAAAGGCTTAAGTCAAAACTCATCATTCATTATTATTATAAAATATAATAAACATCTGATCCTAATTATAGATTATAAAAATACAATTACAAGCTACTTTACACAGCTGCAACAAAAATTTTCCATATACCACCAATCATAAAAAACATTCATAAATAATTCAATGCATATATTTTTTAAGCACCATTTCGATTTTCATAAAACAATAAAATAAAATCATAATAAATTATTTGCATATGATAAAGCAACAAAAAGCAGCAGAGAACATTGTTTTATTTTTTGTTTAATGTTGAACGTCAATCAATTTTCATACTTCAACTTCGAGCACCATTTAATTTTTTTCTCACGATGATACAAGATAAAATACCTATTGACTAAAATAGCTGTTGAAATGTAACGAAGCTGTTCAACAACAAGGATTGAATATCTCAAACATCAACTTACCACTGCAGTTGAACAAATTATCAGTAACTAAAATAACGGAGTGAGAAAAAAAATAATTGAAAATCTACAATCTTTTCAAATCACTTTACAAATCATGATAATTAAAACACACATCATCAGTCAGGTATTTGAGAAAATTTGCATAAAAACTTTTCTATCATACACAGTTTATTTGACATAACAGAAAAAGGAAAATGAATTATAGAGGAAGAACATAACGACAGTATTTTATTTTGTTTCCCCAAATAGTCAGCAGTTGAAGAATTAGTGCAGGTAAGAAAAAAAATTAGTGATCAAAAAGTTAAATTTAGTTGCATTCAATGGCGTAATCTCCTATTAGATCTTATATTTTATTCTGCAATGTTATGACAATATCTTCCTGTTGAAAAACTTGTTCAAAAAGTTATCATGAAAAAATTATTCATTAATAAGTAACGAACACTTGAATAAAATATGCACGCAATTACAATAAAAAATATAACACAGTTTGTGTAAAAGAATGGTTGATTGATTAATAACAATAAATTCGGTGGAGTAGTAAACAAAAATGCAAATTTCATAATTATTACTCTATCGGCTTAAAAATAAACTACTTAACTTCAATTAGACAGATTTAAAACGTCAGAAATAAACTAGACAAAAACTAAAGACATATTTCAAATGCAAGTAGAAATAATAAAATAGAGGAAATATTTAAGTTGATAAAAAGAAGCTTATTTTATAATAGACAATTTGAAGATAAAATTATCGAAAAAAATAATTTCCAACGAAGTATGAATTGCAAGGTAATAGTATTCTAAGTAAATTATTGTACTATTAAAACCTATTAGCAATTTCAAATTTTTTTTAAAAAATTTATTTTTCCTACGAGCTCTTTAAATTGAAAATCACAGAGAAAATACTAATAATTTTATTGAAAAAATATAAAATTATATATTTTTATTTAGGAATTTGAATATAGAAACATTAAACTTTTTTTCTAAATATACATAACAAGGACATCTCTTTTTTTTAAATTTGCATAAGCAATTTAAACTCCTTCTGCTAATACTTGGTTTAAACGGTCTAGGAAAATATCGACATGTTTTAATTCAAAAATCAAAGCCGTTCTTATTCTAAGTGTTTGTTTACCACTTCCACCGCAATGAATACCTCTTTTGTGAAGAAGTTTTATTGCTTTATCTCTTGTTTCAGGATTAACAAAATCCATTGCAGTGAATGTACCTCTACCTCTAACGTTAAACAGTTTACTTGAATGTCTCTTTTGAGTATCCATCAATCCAGACATTAAATGCTTTCCAGTCATTTCCATATTTTTCAAAAGATTCTGCTCTTTAACAACTTTTACGACTTCTTGCAATAACACCATTTTAGAAGGGTCACCGAGCCAAGTATTAAAAACTCTATATCCTTCCTTAGGTCTGAATTCTTCTCTGTAGTAGTAACCACCGGTTAACATTTTTTTGCTAAAGGTAACAACATCGGGTGGTACATCAAGTCCCCAATGCTCATGAGCCCAAAACTTACCAGTGGGTCCACCACCAGTTTGAACTTCATCACAGATAAAAGCAACTCCTTTCTTCAGGCAAAGTTGGCGCAGTTTGCGGAAATAATCGTCTGATGCGTGATTATCACCCCCTTCAGCTTGTATGGGTTCAACAATTAAACCAGCAACAGGTCGTTTTTTCTTGTACTGCTCAATTAGCTCTTCCACGTGAGCTAAGGACTTCGCGTCTTCTGCAGCATTTTCTTTAGTATGTTCTTCTAATGGATACTTATACTTAGGAAAATGGGCAATGGGCCAATCAAATGACGGGACATCTAACTTATGGATGGGTTTTGAATGGGTAGTTGCCAATGCACCAAAAGTACGCCCATGAAAACCTCCCATAAAAGAGAGAATGCTTAAGTCAGGAGCACCAGGTAGTTGATTAATCATGCAACTATCCAATTCTTGTTGCGTGGGTGGTTTACCCCCACGTTCCTTATTCCTGTACCAAAAACAAACAGCTTTATAGGCGTTTTCATTCGAACAAGATCCACAAGCCATGGTCTGGATTTCTTTTAATCCAGGAGGTGCAATAGACATAAGCGTAGTATTCAACTTCTCAACAAAATTACTTGGAGGTAAAATCCCCAATGCCGGTCTATTGACAAATGCCTCAAGATTGGCTGGATTTGTCACTGCATTTATCATAGCAGGATGGTTGTAGCCAAGCGGCAAGGAAGAGATTTGATTATATACATCCAAATATGTATTTCCATCAACGTCGCGTATATAATTGCCATACGATTGGCTGTAATCGATAAAAAGCTGCACAGCTGCGGAGTTTTGCAACTGACTAAGTTCATTTTTTAAAGATACGCTTTTAGGTCCTGGAACCTCTGCAGTGACAACTTTAGGTCCTTGTGGTTCAGAAGCCAAATAACTAGAAGATGAAACTGCAAAACGTCTCGATTTAAAAGCTGACTGACATTTTCCAATGGAAAGTTGCTTAAAAAGTGACCGGGAAATAATCCCACTGCTTACAATGCCGTAAGTATTAGCCATTACAATGATATATCAGTAGTACTTCTTTTGACAGACAGAGACAGCGGTCTAAAACAAAAACAGCATTATTTCTGTTTTTAAAGTTTCGAAATCTGATACGGTGGAGTTGAATTGTAACGAATTAACCGTAAGTTAATATTTGAATACAAACTTTATTTGAGGGCTGAAATAATGATATATTGTTTAGATAAGTAATAAAATATATGCATTTTCCAGCTCTTTTGTAACATAAAAATTTGAATTAATTTTTTAGTTGGTATATTAAGCATGTGTTAAAAAGGACAACATTAGATAAGTCGGGCAGAAAAAGACATTTACTCTCGTCTAAACAAAAGTTCCGCTCTCTTAATTTGTTAAATGTTGAATAGATGTTAAATTGTGATCTGCTTTATTTTCATTTGGGCAATTTGACGAGAAAAAATTTGTATTTTTCTTAATAATAGTAGCTTTTATTAAATTTCCAAAGAGGAAGAATCGAACGATATTAGGAAGATGTACCTACTTGAATAAATTTTCATTCCTGTTAGCTATTGATGGGTCTCATATAAACGTAAAAGCAAAGCTCCTATGTATCGAAGGAATCATAATCAATCTAGCACTACTACATGAAAACGTATCTCCTCTTGTTTTTGTATATAAGGTGCTCACAGTCAGAGCAAGATCATCATTCTCTTAAGATTTTTTTCTTAAAAGAATATCTAAGATTATGTCGTAAGCTTCTAAGATTATGTCTAAAATTAAATTCTTCAAAATTCTTTCTTTACCCTGACTATTGCCACTTCCCGTTTCACGTCGACTGTTAGTTGCTGTGGATAGTGCTTTAATTGTCGAAAAGGGACTCTTAAAGTGACAAAGTACTTATAGGAACCGATTTGTGTAAGTGGTGTGAGGTTAATAGGGTTACTCTTGTCCAATTTTGATCTTGAACCATGGGGATCAAAAGATAATAAAGTGGTTATAAATCAACGGGCTATAAATAATTTTTGTAATCTAAGAAAAGTTTCAAAATAAAAAAAATTATCAATGAGACGGAGCAGTTGTTCCATCATTAGTTTACTAGATGTATTAGGTATGTATACGTTGTTGCAGAAATTATGTTGTTGTTGTAAATAAACTAATTTTAGTTTGTTCCATTTAGTTTTGTTTCTTTTACACACAGTATTTTTTATGAATATTTATTAATTAGAATATTTATTCATTTCTAAAGTAGTAACACACGTTCATGAGTGTTTAAAAGAATCTATTAAAATACCAAAACGAAAAAAGAAGCAGATGAATTTGAAAAGCACAACTGAAAATGAGTGAAAAACGATTTATTAAGCACAAGTGGAAACTATTCATCACATTAAGAAATTTTCAAACCTGTTGAAAGCATAAAATAGTTTAGGATTTTGTAATTAAAGAAACATTTAAGGTCTGAAAAATAAAAGAATAGGAATTTTAAATAGAAAAGATGAAATTAAAGAAAATGAAAGCTCTAATTTATGGTTTTAATAAAAGTATAGCATGTAACAGTAATGTTATGCCTTCATTTTCATAAATTTGCAATTAATTATAATTTACCTACGAGATATTTAAAAAAGAAAAACTATTAAATCATTTCCTTAGAGATCCAATGAATAAATGATTTCAAAATGTCAAATAATAAATACAGTACAGAACCCGTTATCCGGAAAACCAAAAAACCGGAACGAAATTCGGTAAATTTTCCCGCCATTTTAAAAATCATTTTTTTTTTTCCCTCATAAGATTTTAGGATTTTTCCTTCTTTCTTGAAAGATGTTTACCTTACCATCATTTTGGAAATAATCATCAGTGTATTACTTCATCTTTTTAAGATTATTTCCAAATATTTATATTTTTTAATTGCTTTTAACAATAAAAAAAACCGCTTTTTGTAGCGATTCAGAAAACTGGAAAATCAGTTATCCGGAATAGCGATGGTCCCGATCGTTCCGGATAATCGGTTCCCTACTGTAGTTTTGTTCGAAGCACTCGAGTTTAGAACATGAACAATTGTATTTCAAGAAAGAAATAAAAATTACACTCGAAAATTTCTATTCCTTTCCAGACAAGATTTTTTTTTTTTTTAAGAAAGAGATAAAAAAAACATTTTGAGGTTTTTTAAATTTTGTAGTAATATTGTTTATATTTTGTGGTCACTGTCATATTTTTTGCAGAGAGGATCATGTGTATAAAAATGAAAGGAACGATATGGTTTTAAATAATTAATTTACGATATATAATGTACTACTTTTTTCTGAGTAGTTTTTTAGAAAAAATATTTTATATGGCAAAAGGCAGACTTAAGAAAAGATCATAAAAAAAAGATATCATCTTTTGTTGTTTACAGAATGATAAAACATTACTCTCTAACAAGTAAACGAGAAAGAGATTATGAATTTGAACTCTCTTTTGTTTTTTGACTCATTCTTATAATTTATGTAATTTAAAAATTTTGTGACTTGTGAATAAAATGTTATTTGCTGTCATGTTATACTATCATGCATAACCAAAAAAAATTTTTTTAATAAAAAAAACGGTTCTAAATAATCAATGTATGACAGATGTTAAAAATTTACAGATAACTATTAAGAAATATATATTTTTAAAAAAATGGATGATGAATTGTAATAAGTATGCCCCATTGAGGGAAGCATTTTTACAGCTTTGCCGTCATAGTGGGCAGATGTGAGACGTCCTAAATCTGGACAGCATGACACAGGCTGTAAAATATTTTGTTTTAAACTTGCAACATTATGGTATAAATAAAAAAGAGATTTAAAAAATACATGTTAACTATTTTTAAAAAAATAGAACCAAATTGTATTTGCACATGTCGAAATTCAAACAAGTATACAGTGTGTTAAGAAATAAAGTGGACACTGAGATTTTTAAAAACTGGTCTTCTTTCTGGTTCTTTTTTAAAACTAGTCATTTTTTTGAAAAAATGGCATAACTAAAACAAACTAGGTGTAAAAATAAATTCAGTTTAAGTACGCCTAAAGTATACGCTAAAATATATGTAGAAAAATTTTGGAATTGATAAATAAAAAATCAACTTTTAAACAACTTCGAGTAGGATGGAAATGCTAACTTGTTTGAAATAGCTGTCCTTGTAACTATTTAATTTTGATTTACCTTATGCTAGGGGACATTCCATTTTCACATTCGACTTTTGAAATTTCAATTGTAAACAGAATTTTATGATATCTCCTTAAAAAATTTTTATTAAGTAGCAGTAAAAAAAAAAAAAAATTACTGCATTGATTTTTTTTAGAAATTAGAGAGTAATAATTATTTTTTTCAAATTAAGAATCTATGCCTTTATCTTAGGTACAACTTCGTTCAATATTGCGGGAAGTAATTTAATATACTCAATGAATTATCCCAAGAAATTGAGTCGAAAAGACAAAAACTTCATTGATTTAAAAAATAATAGATGATAATAAAAGTAGACATGTTTTGACCGTCCAATAGTTAAAGTTACTAGTCATTCACGCCTGACGAATCTTGGGAATGCAGGCTTTACATTTGAACGCTTAAAACATGTCAACTTTTGTTTCCTCTTCATATTTTTTAAAGCCAGTGAAGTTTTTATATCAATTTTACTGTTTTACATTTGGGTGTTGATCATTATTTTGATAAGGATTTTGCGCTCGTAAAAGTAAACCTATGCATTTTAATATTTTAACAGAATTCATGTGGTTTTTTGAAAAAGTAAGAGAACCATAGCATCAATATTGTAATTATATTATTAATGATATATCAATAACAAAATTATCTTTAAGTTTAAAATTTTTAGACCAGATATTTTGAGTTAATGAAATTTAATATTTTATATTTTAAGTTTTTGTGCCACCATTACAGTATCTTAAGGACCTTACAAATGCTGTTTAAAAGGAGAATATCGTATCAGATACATATATATAAGAAAAGAAAGAAATCATAGTAGCGCTATTTGGTTATAAATGTAACTTATCGTAATTGAAGAGCATGCTCTGTGACATTTTATGGTGAATTTGCAAAAATAAGTTTTAGAATGTATCGAAACATCAGGATGCCATTTGCAACTCATCTTTATCCAAAGAGTTATGTTTCGGTTTTTCGGTAGTTACTACTACGGATTTCACTATTTTTAATTTGATAATATTTGTAATTTGATGATTTAAATTTGATGATAACTTGCAAAAAGAAGGGAAATAATCAGTGTGTTTTCCCCTACAAAATGCAAGAATGTCGCTAATAATATTAGAATTAAAAAAAATTACCTATTCAATTAAAAAAAAAAATTACATTATTTTTTTCAAAAAAGTTTTTTTTTTGAAGTTGGCGTTTTTGTTACTTTAAATTAGTAACATATATATTTATTATTAAAAGTATCTTTCAGAAAGATATTAGTACTAGAGAGGTATGCCGCAGAAAGCCCGAATAAATTCTGCCACAAGGATAATATTTAAACATTCATAGTAAATTACGAATAAGCAATTTCTCTCATATGTAAATTATTCTGCTGCAAAATGTAAAGTGTCGGATTATGAAGTGGCCATCAAACAAGGTTTGCAAAAAATCATGTTAAAAAATAATAAAATTCAGATTTGTTTGATTCAAATCAAATTTTTTTACAGTTATCAACACCAGTCAGATTTCAAACAATAATAATAATTTTAAAAAAATTATTATTTGACAATAAAAACATTTTAATAAACATAATACTAAAGTTTAAAAGTCAAGTGCAAATTTATAACTGTCATTAATATTATTGAGATAAAGTTAAAATAATCTACTTACAATTTTGGTTCCAACTCTAGTTTGATTTAGAAAAATCAAAATATTAACTTTGTAAAGTAAAACTGCAGAGATAGATATGTACTTTATTTATGTCGCACTAGCGCTGCACAATGCTCTATTGGTTAGGGTCTGGGAAACATCCCTGATGATGATCTGAAGACATGCTATCTCAATTTTGACCCTCTGCAAAGGGGATGGCTCCCCTGCTTTGGTAACCCGACGACCTGCGCTCAAGCACTTTACGGAAGAACAGTTTAACGAGGACTGATACCGCGCACCTTCTGTCACTACGCAGGCTGATCAAAGAGGTCACTCACCTGTGCAAGTGATGCTTGACTTCAGTGTTGTTCTGGAAATTGTGTCCTTATGATCAGTCCACTGCAAAACAAAACTGAATAGAAAAAAAAAGTTTTTTTAAAAATTAACTCTTTTATTTATTAATTTAAAAATTTTTAATTAGAGGTTTACTTGGCATTTTTGTTTCTCTTATACTCTTATTAAGAATCGAATAATTTAGAATATCAGCACAATTGCTTTAAGTTATACTTTTAACTACATTAATACCTAAATTTTGTTTATTTAAAAAAATGGGAAGTTTTTATTAAAAAAATGTGATTATAAATCAGAATTTGTTTGCTTAAAAGATAAATAGCAATTTTTAGATAGAATAATAACAATTATACTAACATAATTAAAATATTAAATCAGGGATGGGGAAACTACGGCCCGCGGGCCAACTGTGGCCCGCCGGAGGATTTTATACGGCCCGCGGATAGAATTTTTATTTGCCGATCAGCGGCAAATATAAACAATATACATTCATTTTATTGTCGACTATGTTTAAAATTATTTCTGTTTTTCCTTTTTTAACAAAGTACTGATGACATTTTTACTTTCTCTATTTTTGTTCTACAAAACATAAATTGATGGAAATAGTTAGCACAGACAGCTTCTATTGGTAAAATGTTGAAAGCAGAAGTTCTTTATAGAATAGCCGTAGATTGGCTCCAACTAGCGTTTGTCTTTCTCGAGGAGCTGACTTATGGAATCTAATATAGGTAAATTGTACTTCACATTTGGCAGACTGCGTATTTTACACTCCAAAGAGCGGACAATCTAACAATCATCTGAAGCAGTTGTTTCTAAATATGCCTAAGTTTGACAAATCATTACCAAAAGCTAGTTTCCAAAATTTAAAATTTCACGCCCAGAAAATCAGTGCTATGTTAGCTTAATCTTATATACGTGAACAAGAGTTTTCAATTATGAACCTTAGAAAAAATTATTTCAGAAGTAGACTAACAGAAAAGGATTTAGCCTTGTTCCTTAAAATAAGCGCATTTCCCTTCGAACCTTAATATAAGGAACTTTTAGAAATGAAATCGCAATTTCCTTCATCCCACTAAATATTTAAATTAAAACTTGTATATCGCTTTTTTTTCTTTCTTAAATTTTGAAAATCTTACTTGGCCCACCAAACATTTTTTTTTCTTGATTTTTGGCCCTCGACCAAAAAAGTTTGCCCATCCCTGTATTAAATGAATAAAAATTTCTAAATATTTCTTCAAAATTTTAAATATATAATTAATTTTCTTAAAAATATGAATTAAATTTTCAATTAAAAAATAAATATTGTTTAAAATTATTTTTCTATATTTATTTATTAATTCTTGATATATAGTTCTTTTAAATAATTTAAGTTAGAGTACAGTATTTATATTTTTCAAGCAATTACAATTTAACTCACTGACAGTTCTGCTCATAAAAAGTCGTATTTTAACTTAGTCTTCTCTAAACAACAAGATCGGTTTTTCCATGTTATTAAACAGGTAAATGGTATATTGGGGAGAAACACATTCTCCCAATTTTGCCCTTTTGTTAAAACTGTCAATAACTTTGTTTTTATTGCTGGTGGTTGATTTCTATGCTTAAATATATGGTCTTAATATAAAAATTATCAACATTAGGTTAATTATGAAATGAATTTTTTCTCATTGTCTTAGGCCAAAGTTTCATTTTGAGAAAATCATCCATGGCTGAAATGTATAGCTAATTATATATCTAATGAACTTTAAAGACAGAGAGACAGTTTGTCAATTAAATATCTAAAGGAGAGTTTAAGTTACTCTGATTAGAACAAATCTTTTTTCATTATTTATGTACAGTGCAAAAAAATAAATGGTTTCCCCTAAATAACTCTAGATATAATGATCAGATCTTCATGTTCTAGGGCTCAATCTTAAGGATTCGAGGAGGTGACCTCAAATACGCTAAAGCTGACGATATTTTTAGTTAGTTAAGAAATCGGACACAAAAACATACTTTCTCTAAATAAACATATCTTTTTTCGACGGATTCGGTTTTCTGACTCCCAAAAAAAAGAGGGTAGCCACAATGTGAGAAATAGGGTCCCCTTAGTTTAGTTGAAAGAATGCTCCATACGTTGGTTCCTTTATTGCTAATTTTACTCTTTACATTCCATACCTGGAGAACTTCTTAAGCAAACTGAAAAATTATTGCACACAAAAAATTCTTTTATCTAAAAATAATTCAACGCACTAATTAACTCTTAGTAAATATTTATAATTATTTTATTTAATAAGAGACGAAAAATTTCTTATTATAAGGTATAAAATTTTTTACATCATTTTTAAGAATGTAATTTGCCATTTGAATGTAATTTTTTATTTTTACATGGAAAATTACATTCTTTAAAATGATGTAAAAAATTGTGTGCCTTACAATTCAATTTTTTTCGACTATTATTAAATAGAATAGTAAATATATCAATATCATCATCATGAATGGCTCGACAGCCCAGGGTGGGCCTTGGACTTCTCAAGAAGTTTTTTCCTGCCAGTGTGTTCCAGTTTTTAAGACCAAAATGTCTTTTTCTCAGCCATCTTGTAAATATTTACTAAACGTTATTTTTTGCATAGAATTATCTTAGGACAAACAAATTTTATAATTGCGAGCAAAAATGTTTCAGTTTCCCAAAAAGTAAAATTTACATAAAGGAATTCTAACTTTGGATCACCCTCCTTACTTAACTTTATGGGAACTATATTTCCTAGATCGCGGCTACCATCCATATTTTGGGAATCAGGAATCCAAATTCGTTGAAAAAAAGGAATATTTATACAGAGAAAGTACGTTTTTGTGTCTGATTTTGCAACTTAAAATATCGTCTGTACTAATTATTTAGCATATTTGAGGTCACCCCCTGGAACCATTGAGATTCAGTCCTAGAACCTGAAGATGTGATTATTAAATCAAAAGTTATACAGAGTGGTCAGTTTTTTTTTGCACTGTACATTAACTACAAATTTACTAAGTTTGAAAAGAACTCATATTCAAATAAACTAATGGGTATAACTATATAAAACTAAATGGGTATAACTGAAATATGTTTATTACTGCAAATTCAGTCATTTTTGAAATGTAATAATTTATCCAGTTCATTATTTTCTTGTAGAAAACTTTTACTATTAATAATATCACATTTTTATAATTTTTTTTATAAATTATATTGTGTAAAAAAGATTTTAGATTTAGACTGAATTTTTTTTTTGAAAAAAATTCAGTTTATTTAAACTGATTTTTTTGTAAATATTATAGTTTATTTAAATCAATAACTTTTTAAAGAAAAATCAAGTGACTTCATGATTTAAATCATGCCATCAAGAGAGAGAAAATGACACTTTAAAACAATAAAATTTATTTATTTCCCCATGCATATTTTTACAAAAATTTTGACAAATAGAGAATAAACAATGCTGTTACAAAGTTGATAAATTTATTCATTACATATTGTTTTACTTAGCATCGCAGTCTACAATAATATTAATTTTATTTAAATTCAACCATTTGTGTTTCTCCTTTCTAAAACTATATGCAAAGAGTAGAGCATAAATTTACAAGAAATAGTTAAAGACCTACATTACTTTTCTTTTATTCCCTTCAAGTTATAAATTCGAAATTCTGCTTAAACTAATAATTGTCACCACTGTCTACAATATTTATTTCTCGCTAAAACTTAGCAAAAAGTAGAACTGAAATTTACAAGAAATAGAAAAAAGTCATGAATTTTTTTTTTCTTTCCTGTTTTAATTATAAATTTAGAATTCTAGAAAAAGTGATTGAACAATCTATTCTTTGCTTACACATATATTTATTTGACATCTCAGTTTGCAATAATATTTATTATGTTTAAATTTTGTCTTTTGTGTTTTTTCCACTTAAAATAATGGCAAAGGAAATTAACATAAATTTATGAGAAACAGGAAACAGTCACATTTCAATTGTTTTTGTTTTGATAATATGATTAATTAGAAACAGAAACAAAATAAAGTGATTTAATAATTTCTTCCTTATTCTTTACAAATATGCAAGAAAATAACACAAATTACCTTTTTTTAAAAAACAAATATCTATTTAAGATTGGAAAGGAATAAATTTTATGGCACCAAATCCAATTATTTATCAAGAATACATATAAACCAAGAATATAGTTAATTAGGCAAAAAGTACCCACAACTATCCAGCACTAATAAAATAAACATTTGTGCAAGAAAATGAAAACTATTAGTTTAGATGTTAGAATTAAAAAAAAAAAAAAAAAAACATAACTAAAGAGATTTACATATTTTACTGATTTATGAATCTTAACATTTCATCCAAATACGTAAATTTATAATTTTTAATATTAAAGTATAAAATTTTAATAGCATAAATGAAATACATACAAAATACTCTGATTTTCAACAATAAATAAAAAGCACCATACCACAAAAATGTGCTGATTTTTGTAAAGAGAAAGTAAAGCAATATTAAGTACAGCAACAAAGCTAGAATGTATAACAGTAATAAAATACTTATGTACAATAAACAATAATCACGATGCATCACAATTTAACATTCCTTGAACCAATCCAACAATCAAAATTGTGCTTCTATCACTAATACTAAAACTTCTCATCTATCTCTACAAGGTATGAATATTTCTTTTCATTATTTAATACTACATTTGGAGCATAGAAAGGGTCAGATTTTACAACTTTTTCAAAAGACAATCCTCCACTATCAAATGAATGAAGCTTATCGAGAAATCGTTCGACCGTAGACGAATTAGCTTCGAGCTTCAAAACTGGCATATTAAATGATTTCAGTTCAGTTTGGCGTGCTTTTATGCAACTGTCTTTGCAGCAAACATTACAATGCCAACCACTGGGAGCGTCAATACTTCCGACAGTCCACATTTTTAATGGCCAATTATTTTTTTCAAAACTTTTTGCGTCTTGAGAGTGGCAATTGTTTGAGAACAATTTGCTCACTTCAAAGTTGCACATGGAAGAAAGAAACTGAAACGTGCAACCCAATGGTCGGAAAGGCACGAGCTTTGCATCGGTGCTATTGCTTTTCATGCGCATTGAAAACTTAAAAAGCAAAGGCCTAAGCTCGAAGAAAAATGGTTCGGGAAAACCGTCGTAGAGTTTTAAAAACAGTAATACGTCTTTGGTGATAATGGATGATGCTCGTTGAAAGATAAAAATATCATCTGGACGGAAATCAGATAATCTTTTCCAACCAATGTCCCATAAACTCTTCAACATCAATACAGTGTCTTCCACTTCCAATTTATTTGAGACATTCACCTGAAAAGGAATTATTTTACTTTGCCATTCTGCAAATTGTCCGTTTTCAAACCTATTTAAAACAGAAAGCTTTTGATTGGATTGCTCAATAGTCAAATACAAGTCTATAACTGAAAAGCTGTTGTAAACATTAATGTCCAATATGTCTTGATAATCATCAACAACAAACGAGGAGATTATTCGACGAGGCTTCTCTCTTCGCCTAATCTCGATGTTCGCATTCTTGCCTTCTTGTAGAAAATCAGATTTCCAAACTGCAGAGGGAATGCCACAATCTAACCCAAACCAGTTATCCAAACAAATGCATTTCTTCCGCTTTTGAGAGTCAATAAGGTCAATGCCATAAAGGAAACACCATGCCTTTTTCGTCACTTCAGCATAAAATGGTGCCATGTCTTTTGACTGAAGTAGGGGTATATGGTATACAGAAACATTGTATATTGGTAAAGGAACTGTCTTGGCGATAACTGGTTTTGATGATTGATAATAAAAATATGATATATTTGAACTTTTGTATAAGTATAACCAAATTATGAGGATATTGATAGCAGCAAAAATGACAAATACTTTCTTTCCTTGTCTTGGTTTGAATGGCAAACATTTCAACCAGTTTTCTTCCTTTTCCTGTAAAAAACAAGTCAGAGGATCCTTAACAAATGATTTTAACTATTTCACATAGAAAAAATAATCTTGATAAATTTTACTTTTTCATAAATATAAAAAAAAAGTCTTTTAATTCAAAATATAGATTAAAATAAATTATCTATGTACAACATCTATAAGAATATAATACATCAAAATTTATAAGAATATAATAAGTATCCTGGAAATTGATGCACAAAAAAAATAAATTAGTTAATAATTCCAATTTGCTAGCACAGTAGAATAAACTATTTTATTTATTATTTTTTTTAAATAGCCAACACTTAAAAAAATACATTTTAAAAAAGTTGAATTTACTTGCATTGGCAACTTTATCGCCTGCGCTGTTTAAATGGAAAAATACAAAAAATATTTAAAATAAGTGAAGAAAAGACAAATTATATTTCATTTTGAATTTCACTTCTTTCAATCAATTAAATACTCCCAAACTATATTCATTGCTGAACAAATAAAAAAAATAGTGTAATGTTAAAGTAGAAGAATGTCTGACATTCAAGCCAACTGTATTAGTAACAAGCCTGGTCAAGCCAACTGTAATCACTAAGAATCCCTGAGGCAGAATCGCGGAGAGATGTTCGCAGAACATTATAGAGTTCTTGCAGAAAGATTTTTATTTTTGTAAGAAAAAATTTTGGTTTCCTTTTCTGCAGAAATTTTACACGTAAAATTTGAATTGTCCATTTAAATAATCACTTTTTGTCATGTTCAATTTATGCCAACAGTATTGTATATCTATGTAGTGTTTCGATTGTATTTTCAGTAGTTAATGATTTTCACACGGTTTTTAATTATCCGGATATATTTCAGACGATATTGGAAATTCCAATCGTGCATTCGAATATTTACTTTTTAAGGCAATGATTCTATCGTGTTTTGATTTGGTAACTATTGCTTTTGATTTCTATATAGTTTTTAAAATATGATATTTTTTTATTTCAACAATCAAATCTTGGAACGAAACACACATTTGAAAAAAAAAACTTTTTGAACAGTCCGATTCGCATCATTTTGTCTTCTATCTGTTTTTCGGAGATTACTGCTACGGATTTCATGATTTTTAATTATTTTTTTCAATGTGATGATGATTTACAAAATGTGATAAAGCAAATAATTAGTGTGTTTTTCTCCCGAACAAAATGCAAAAATATCGCCCGTAATATTAAAATAAAAAAGTATGACATATTCAATTAAAATAATTACGTTTTTGCTTTTTGTAAATAAAGCGTCTTTGCTACCTTAATTTAGTCTTTGTTATTATTGAAATTATCTTGCAGAAAGATATGAGAGCTAGATAGTTCTGAAAGTAAACTTCCCAAAACCTAGCAACCATTATAGCGCAGGATCTGACATGAAAACCTGTGCTAAAACAATTTAGACATACTTTGGAGTTAAAGAAGTATATCTTTCTTTTTTCACATAATTTTATACCATACTAACTTGTTCATTTTTTAATGGATAGAATTTTTATTAAAATTATGTTTTTTAAACTTAGCAAAAACATTTCACAAGTTCCTTTTAAATAAATGTTTAATTTGTTAATTTTTATCAATATTTTTACATACTTTAATAACATTAGTAGACTTTACTTATTTTAGACAAAAACCAGGAATATTTTACAAAAATAAATTACAAAAACTAAAATTTGAAATGATTACTATATAGGTAGTTATCAAAAATAAAACTGGATTAACAAGTAAATTTGCTTTCATGCCTTTATACCATAATGAAATATTCCTCAGCAGTGCCTCTTAAATAAAATCCAAAAAAACATGTACCTACTACTTGAACCAACATATTTTAAAATTTAAATAAATATGTCACAAACTTTGTTTTGCAATCTCTTACTTTATAGGATAGAGGCATAAAACTTTCTGAACTATATATATTGACACTAGTGGTATTTGGGAAAAGATTTCCATATATGTACAAATGACAAAATAATCACAAATTTTTGGCAACTTTTAGGCTATAGTATGCAAGAAAGCGAAGGAAAAAAAAAAGGGGGGGGAAAGATCACAGAAAGTGTATATAACTTGTAGCCCCCCTTGAGCGAACCTCAAAATACTTTTCTAAATTTTTACATACGAAAATTCCCTTTGCTGTCTTGATGATTGTACTGATATGGAAATATTTCTATAACTCGTTACCTAAATATTCAAAGATAGGTGATACGGTATTAAGCTCTCTACAGCAACTGGAAACAGATAAGTACCTTTCGTTTAGCAGAGGACTTTCCGTGTGCTGTTACTGCATAATATTTGCATTAGTTCAAATGAGTTATTCATTTGGTTGGTTACGTTAGCAATTACATCAACTAAATGTAATATGTTCTCAATGAGTATATTGAATTGCAGTTCCCGTATCGCACGTGAAAACATTTATGTTATATGTACATTATTTAGAATATTATGCAAGTGAGCACATTTTTTAATCTGGAATATACAAAAATAATTAGAAATGAAGGAAAGATTTTCTTATCGTGATCTGCAGCAGAATAATTGCCAAATATTGGTAACTTCTAAACAGCGGCCCATAAATATCTAAAAAAAACATGACAGAAGGGGACTAGTTCAGGGGAGATTTCCATATCGTGATCTGTAGCAGAATAATTTCCAAGCCTTGGCAACTTCCAGGCAGTGGCCATGAGAAACTAAAAAACAAAAAAAAACAGACATCAAAGAAAGGGGCTAACTTGAAAGGTATAACGCGCAGCCCTCCCCAGACAAAAAACAACATACTTTTTTTAAAAAAAATTGCAGGTGTAAAATCTATTTGTCATTTTGGCGATTGTAGTTGGCATGACAGGTCACGATACAGAAATATCCCCCAATTCAAACCTCTAAAGGCTTTTTTTTTTTAATTTCAAGTTAAAAATGAATTTGGCACCTTAGCGATTGTAGTTGACGCGGCAGACTACAATACGGAAATAATCCTGGAATGAAACAGAAAAAACCAGGAATAAAAGTCAAACAAGCACTATTGAGCCGTGATAGCTCAAGGGATAGAGCGTTCGCCTACCATTGAGATGAACCGGGTTCGAACCCCAGGGATGGCTGGTCGATACGAATTCCGCATCCGGCCTGCACCGAACACAGTGCTGACGTGAAATATCCTCAGCGGTAGATGGACCATGGGTTAGAGTTCTCTTGCTGTCGGGCTAACCGTGGGAGGTTCTCATGGTCTTCCTCCCCATGTTACGCAAATGCCAGTTAGTTCTATCAAAGAGTAAAAGTCCTCCACAAAGGCATAATATCTCCTAAAACATGTTACAGGAGTTCCATTGTCTTCTGTATTGGGTTCAAAATTACAAGGACACGTAGTTGAACGTTAGTAGTCGTAAACCCAAAAATTGGGTCGCCTGTTCAACGACGGTTATATATACATAAAAAAAAAAAGCACTATTGTGCCTAATATTCTGCTTGCAATCTGTAGGTCGAGACGAAAATAAACTATTACAAAATACGGAAGTTAAAATAAAGTTGAAACATCGAAGGATTGATTTTTTTCTTCTTTCTTAGACAAGTTAAGTTTCTGCAATTTTAAAATTCAAATGTACACTTATTTTCCCGAATAGTTTTGTCTTTATAACTTATATTAATATGTTCTACTGCCAAACAAAATACCGAAGATGAAAAAAAGTCCATAATATGATAAAAAATTCAAATTAAGATCAGGGTTAAAAAAACCTACCATTAAAACTTTTCAAAAGGTCCAGTCATTAAAATTTAAAAAACAGAATTCAAATATAAGTATTTTGCTTTATAATAAACATGAATAATTAACTTGTTTAAATACTTTTCTTCAATACTTAAACTATAAGAATACTTCAAAGCAGAATTTCTTTTAAAAAAAATATATATAAATATTTATGTTTACAGCGGCAAGCTTTACTGTTGCCAACTTAAAATCATGAAAGTAGAAAAAGTGCACAAAATGAGAATCGTCAGTCAATTTTTCTGTTGATGGATTTTTGGATCATTCAATCCGCAGCCAGCTCTACTTGCAATCCTATCAATTTATCAATTGTTGATTAAAGGGCCAATTAAATCAATGCAGCTGGCGATAAAAGCTGTTTTTTATTATTCATTAATAAAGTCATTTGACGAATTGAGATTATCATATAGAAAAGCTGCTTAAATTATAACCTTATTACTAATATTTTATGATTCTCGTCTGCCTTAAGCTAATACATTATATATTTTTTATCGTTAATATGTTATCACTTCCATCTAACCCAACTTGATGTTATGATTGTTTATATTTCCACAATGATCAGCTGTATCAAATAACAATTTTATATATTCACCATCATATGTATATATATAGGTGGTAATTTTTTGGGACATGTCACTCTATAGTGTTTACTGCTTTTATTTGTGATAGCTTAATATAAATTATTAAAACATGTGTATGTCAATTGAGTGCCAAATTCAAAGTATATGCTTAAAATCATGTAAGATAAGATTTTCCTTACTTCATGTTTCGCTTTTGACTTTATGTTTACAAATAATTAGCTGTGTTGGAGCAGGCCTTCACACAAATGAATTTGCTGTACAAATTCCTGATGGAGAAGATGCAGCAAATGAAATTGCATCAAAATATGGATTTATTAACAAAGGCCAGGTAATTCAATTTTGAAAATTGTGAGATGTATTATGTTTTTGAGTTTGTAAGCCTTGTTTCGACATTTTTTTTCCTAATGTTTCTCATTCGTGCCTTTTTATGCATAGGGTGTGCATATTTTAGAGTTATTTTAAAATGTTACAAGCATTATTTGTAAATTTACTGGAAGTAAAAAGGATTTTGAATGAAAATGATTTACAATAAGATGTGGTAAGATTGTATCACCAGAACTGGTCATTTTTTGAATTAGCTTTATTTTTGTCACTTCTTGATTGAAATAAATGAAATGAAATTGTGTTCATTCTAACTGTGTTTTGAAAAGAAGTGAGAAAATTTGCATGTTAATACCTGCTCCAAATGAATCTCTAAATTTTGGTACCTACATGTAATAAACATGAAAAATTGAATAAATAAATATCAGAGAAAGAGATTAACTTGAATTCACCACCAAGCAAACCTCTAAATATATATATTTTTTAAGCTTTCACAAGGAAAGAAACTGTTTGGCCCCTTGGTGATTGTAATTGGTATGAACAGTGTAATTGGTATGGATTGAAATTAGTATGGCCAGTAAAAATTATCCCCAAAGAGGTAATTATTCTTCTCATGGGGCCATAAAAGAAAAATAACCATACTATTATTAATACTAGTGATAATTAAGTAATTGTGGTTATAGGGTACTACTTGTATGGTACTGGTTATAGATATTTAATGTATTAGGTAGGTATTTAATGTGAGTATTATGATAATAGGTTTTTACAGTCCTTCAAAACATTAAAGTGATACAAATGCATTTTTCAAAAAATTTTGATGTATAGGCTCAGTTGTGGGATTTAAAAATTTTATATGCATTACATTATATATATTAAAAATACTGAATCATCTTTATTGCAAATAAAAAGTAGAGAGGGACTAACATTCCACATTGCTTTATTAATTCTTTTGCTGAACATCAGATTAATAAATTATTAAATCATTATTATCAGATTATTTAATTATTTAAAGAAATTATTATAATACCTGTAATTTGCAGCTAAAGCCCTTTTGTGTTTGGTTAGTGGTGCTCAGACGATATAAGGAGGGAAATAAAGTATTTCCATTAGCTATTGAATTGGATTCTACAAAGTCTTTATTTTTTCTTACGTAATAAACCCTATCCAATGTATTTATAAAAAAATGATCATATTATAAACTTTTAAAGGTTACTATTAAACAAATCATTAATTTTCATACTTAGTAGAATCTTAGTTAAGAAACGCTTAAAATATATCAGCATTAGAATAAAGACATTTCCTAAAGCTATTTTTCTAATCTTTAGTTTTAGTTATTTATTATACACATCATTATATTGAAATTAATTTCTATGTTAATATTAGTGTAGAAATTAAAGAAAATTTAGTTACCAACCATAAATACCTGTCCTCACTAAAATATTTCACATAAAATAATCTTGAGTAAGATATTTTTTTATTATATATTTAAGGTCTGCAAAAATTTTCGCTAATCACTTGTTTACTTGTCTCTATTTGAATTTTTTTTATTAATTATTAAAAATATGATAACTAATTAATTGTTAAAGATAAACAATGTAATTTTTTTATTAATTCATTATATATGAACTAATATTATTTACTATTATAATCTAACAAATTCATTGTTATTAAAAAAGTAACTAATTTTGAAAATCATACTTAAAAATTTAAGAAACAAAATAAATTTGACAGATATAATTTTTACATTTTTGTAAGCTATTTAAATAATGCAAATGAAGCTTTATGTAAATAAAATTTTTTAGCTAAGCCTTATTATGTTTTAATTAATAGATTAAATATTACATAGTTATCTTAAGTAAGTTATTATATTAAAAAAAATTTACAAATTTTAAATCTAAACATTTTAGATGTTAAAGATTATGAAGAATGTTTAATAATCACTATCATGTGGAGAAAAACTGAGTAAAACACACAAAAGAAAAATTAAAGCAACATGAATTTTACAACAACTTTTACATTGAATTTCAGTTATTGGTTGCGGGTTTGGAAAACTATTGATTACTATTTTATTGTAACTGAGTTGAATTTTAGTGGTCCCGACCAAATAAGTTCAAATCTTGGATTATGCATTATTCCTTTTTCAATACATAAACCTGTGTTCTCCGTAAGCGTTTTTAGAAGGGTGGCCCGCTCTTTGTGTCCTTTGATTCACCATTCCTTAAAAACTTTCTTTTTATTCATATGCCATTAAAAAAAATTAATTTACTGTTTAAAAAATAATTGCACAGTGGTAGAATTATCTGTGCTTATAGGTTTGATTCTGATTTCTATTACAAACATTTATTTTGTTAGGATTTTCTTTAACTGGTTTAATTTTTATAAGTTTCTCTTTTTTTCAGGTGGAGGGGGTTTATCAATTAACTTTTTAAGAGATTTCAAAAAAAAATTTAAAAATGCTCCTTTAAATGTTCATTTTCTCATAATTTTCTGTTTAAATTATAAAAAAAGTTTTCAAGTTTTTTATCCATTAATCATTTATTTTAGTTTACTTTTTTGAAGAAAAAAAAATTGTGCTTAGTGATTGTCTTTTAGTGAAGGTCTTTTAGATCTTTAATTATTTTTTATAAACTACAAATTTTCTCTTAATTTGATAATGAATGAGAATTATTTTTCTGAAATATACACATAAAATAGTATAAGATTGCACTTACAATTTTTTTTACTGTGTTAAGTAAGTGCCCTTTCAAGACTCAAAAGTGTCCTTTTCTGTGACGAAGCTCCCTGCCTTTTTTATTCCTAGGGAAATCTCTGCATAAACATAAAACTTGCAACGATTTTTATCTAATAAGAAATAGTAAAATATCATTTTTATTTAGTGTGGATCTGTTTCAGGGATAGAATATCCAAATATTTAATAGTTACTTTTATTTTAGATTGGATCTTTGAAGGGATATTACCTTTTTGAGCATCACGCTATTGAGAAAAGATCATTATCACCTAGTTTATTTCACTCAGAGCAGCTGCAAAATGATCCTTCGGTAATATTTTACTTTTCTGTTTTTTTGTTCCTTTTTATATTTACTATTTTTTATTGAAAATTTTAGTAGAAGAACATGTGAAGTGACATTTTAGTGAAGATAAAAAAATCCCGCTTTATAATGTATGGAAACATGAAGAATTTCCAAAGCATAATTTTTGTTGAAAACAGTCTACTTGAACTTGATCTTCCACTAAATCATCAATTGCATTGAAATATTTGCATCATTTCAACATAACATTTCCAGACTTAAAATGCATATAATTTTAGATAATAAAAAAACGCAGTTTTAAAATTTTTTTCATATCCAAATCTCGCTGTTACAAATTTGTTATGTCTGTATTATATTTTCGAACAGAATTTGTTATAACAGAATATTTTCTGAGTATTTATGTACTATCCCCTCGACCATTTTCGTCAAATCTGAAAAGAAATATAGAAATGAGATATTTAAATATTATCTCATTTTTTGCATGCGATTAGTTATATTCATATTTTGACAAATTTTTTATACTCATTTACTATATTAAATTAATATTGAAGAAAACCAAAATGACTTTGAAGCAGTGTTGGCAAAAATTATTACCAGCACCAGTTTTTAAAAGATCTTAAATTGCTTAAAGGTCAATAAATATTGCAAATTTATCTTAAATTATATTAAGTCAGCAAATTTTATATCATAATGACAGAATTGCCATTAGTTTTAAGAAAATTTCTATTATAGTGTTAAGTTTTAAAGTGTAATATTTTAATGAAATTTATTTATTAAATAATGCTGTTTTATTTTTGTAATTTAGGTTCAATGGTGTGAACAACAAGAAGTCAGGAAGAGAGTTAAAAGAAGTACTTCAAACTCTTTTACTGGATTCAAGGATCCCCTATATTCAGAGCAATGGTTTCTTGTAAGTGTATTGCTGTTGGTGTTGTTTCTTTCCCCCCTCAAAAATTAAATTATATTGCTTGCATATATTTATCTATTATTTTAAAGTACTTTTGCACATTAGTCTGTGAGCATAAATTATTTTGATGCTAAATTTCATCATTGCGACAAAAGCTTGCTACCTGTTATTTTTGCTTAGTTTTATAAAATTAAATCATGCAGCTTTTCTTTAAAAATGTGCTTTTGCATGAACATGTTTCTCCGGGAACCTCCGGGATGTTTCCCAGACCGTCGCCAATAGCCCATTGTGCAGCTCTAGTGCGACGTAAAGTAACAACAACAACAGCATGAACATTTGTTTAATTTATTTTTTTAGCATGGTGGAGGCTTTGGTGGTAATGACATGAATGTCATTCCCGCATGGATGGAAGGATACTCGGGAAAAGGAGTTGTCGTCAGCATTTTGGATGATGGTATACAAAGTAATCACCCTGATTTGGTTCAAAATTATGTAAGTTTATCTGTTTTTGCCTATTTGTAATTCTTTATGTGCTTGCAATTTATCTGTTTGAATTTTCATATGTTTGTATTACTTTTCTTACTAATACAGTAGAGAACCAATTAACTGGGATGCTTGAGACCATCGCTATCCCGGATGTCTGGATTTTCCGGTTTTTTGGATCCGCCAAAAGTGACAAGGAAAAAGTGAAACACACTTTAAAATAAGAAAAAAAAGGAAAAGATCTAAAAAATTTTTAAAAAACTAATTTTTGAAAAATAATATTTAAAAGGATAAAAATATTTGCAAGTTTGGACAAGAAAAACAAGTTTAAAAAATACAAAATTCGCATATTTATTTTTTGATAGTAATTAAAATCCCAAAATTAACTAATATAAAACAGAACCAATAATTAAAAAACGCAATATATTTCATACCTAATTATACAGGGGGGGGGCGATGAATGGAAAACTTATTAATCTAAATAAAAACAACACTTGAAAATTATCGAACGGAAAAGATATTTAAAAAAGGCACTAACATAAATATTAAAACCTGGAACAAGGCAGGATACTATAAGATCAACAGAATTTTAAAAAAAATTATGATAAAATGTATGAATAAAAAGAATTAATTTATTGAGTACGAAATTTTTCTTAAAAAGAAAAAAACTCAAACGCAGTGGAATAAAAAAAAAAAAAAACAGAATCAAAATTAAAAAAAGAAAACTGCTATCTGCTTCATAAAATAATCGTCTGCTTTGATTAACAAATAATTATATGCTTAAATTAATAAACAATCTTCTCCTTTTATTTTATTTTTTATAAAAAGACTATTTTTAACAAAAGCAGATGTGATTCCACATCAAGAAAAACTTGCTAATGATGCTGCATTTCTAAAAAATCAGAATTTATTCCAAAAAAATATTGTTTTTTTGATCAATGTCAAATAGATGAATATAACTGGTGATTGAAAAACGTTTAGTTCGTAATAAATAATGCATTATCTGAAATAATAAAACAATTCATCATAATAATAAATGAAGGATAACAAAAACTGAGTAACTAAAGGGGATTTAAAATAAGTCTCACTTGTCAATACTCTTAGTCAGAAGTTTCAAGTTCCTTAACTTGGACATTCATTGATATGCGTGTGCTATGCATTTTCCCTTCGTAAATCAAAGAGAAAACGAAATCAGCATCCCACTCCTTTAAATTTGATTGACGGCAGCTTATCAGAAAAACAACCAACTCACAGAAGAAAATAAAACATTTGTCCCTTCCCTGCCCCCGCTTGATCTAATGATCTTCAAGGTCAGGGGAAGAATTGAAGTTTCTCTGGGCAAACGAGGAGAAGAATTCCCCCTTTCCCCTTACCACCCTCTTAACTCAACTTCAAGGATGAGTCAAATTTCCACTTTTTTTTTATAATCGCTATACTTCAAAATAGCGGGAAAACCAAGCAAAGTTCTTCCCGGTTTTCTGGATACCGGATAAATGGTTCTCTACCGTAATAAAAACATACGTTGATTGTGGAATACTATGAATGATAAATATTGTCATAAATATATTTATTTTTCTAAGTTGATAATTCTTCTTCTTAGTTACTACAGCCAGTTACTGGCCAAGGCCGTCTCAGTCGGTTTACCCCATCTAGATCTATTTGATGCTATATTTCCATCTTTTAACTCCCAAATCCATTAGCCACTTCTTTACTCTATCTAACCATCTTGTTCTACCTCTTTTTCTTTTTCCCTCTGGCCTTTGGAAGGTTTTTTTTTTTAACAGGATTTTCATCGCTATATTAAAATTCATGTCCTAGCCATCTTATTTTTAAAAAACCTTATTTATTTTTACTATATTAGGTTCTTCTTATTTTGATTGTAATTCATGGTTGTAATGAATTCTCCAAGTTACGTTTTTTCTTGCTGCACCAAAAGTTTTCCTTAATATTTTTCTCTCAAAAATCATCAGTTTCTCTTCATCTGCTTTGTTGATTGCTCAACATTCGCTGACATATAAAAAGTTGATAATTATAGTTTAGATTTCGATGGCCTAAAAATATTCTTAATAATAACGAAGAGGTCTTTTAAAAAATTTCTAATCATCAAGCAAGAATATCCAATTTTTCTTCGTCTTAAAATTGCATTTATTTATGTTACAAGGCTTTAAAAAAATTAAGATGCCTCATAGTTTTATTAAAAGTTTAAAATGAGTTAAATAAAAATGAAAATTTTCCTATTAATTGAGCAGGAATTTCAATCTAAAGCTATATTTTTTTCTAAAATCTTGTTTCAACTGTGCAAAGTGATAATTTTAGAAGTGTTCAAACCAAAAAGAGATCATAACCTCATGATCTTTGTATGGCTGTAGTCTCACTGGGAAGCGCAATCAATTCAATATTTCATTGAAAATCACTCAGTTAAATTTATTATACTTCACTGATGTTTTTCAGTTAAATTTATTGTAATAATTATAAATTTATTTAATAAATTATCTAATAAATATATTATAAATTTATTTAATAAATTATTTACTGAAAATCTTTTTTGTAAATTTACTTTGCTTTAATAAGAGTCTCTCATTTAAATTTATTGTTCTTCACTAAATAATGTACAAGTGATGTTTTTATTTGTTTTTTTTTCTATATATTTATTTTTAAAATATGCCAATATTTGTAATGTAGCTTATTTGTGAAACACAATGTTTGATGTTTAATTAATATTTTTCTTCATATGATTTTGTCACAGGAAAAATAATTTAAAGAATAAAGTAGTATTTTTAAGGACCTGATGTAATTTATTTAATTCGTTATTATTCTGTTTGTTTCTTTTATTTATAATTTACTTTTTATTATGATTTATTGTATTAAATTTGAATTATTTTTAGGATGCAAGAGCTAGCTGGGATATCAATGATGCAGATTCTGATCCAAACCCTCAAGACGATGATGATAATAAGTAAGAAGTCTTTGAACAATCCAGTTATTTCATTTTGTTTTTCATTTATGATACCAATTAATCAGGCACCTGAAACCAGAGAACTCCAGAGCTGGATTTCAAAGTTTTCTAGGACTCCAGCAATTTCATTCTATCCTACTGGCATTTAACCCATTGTAATGCTGTTGCCTGTTAGCCAAGTTTCTGTAAAAAGACTATTCTCAGCATTAAAATACATTTATGTCGATTGTTGTTGTAGGCCATTATTGATGCGATTTCTCTTCATTTCCAGTGGCGCCATCTATGGCTAAAATTTGACTTCTGCCACACCCGTTTATGGGGCAGACCCATTCATTCATCCACAGATCGTAATTTTGACCTGAACCAGATCAATCTCCAATTCAGTACCCCCAGAGGTATAATTTGTTATGTGAACCTGAAAGATTTTGTCACCCAACAGATTTAAGGTACACCATTTACTATGAGGGGAGTCTTTGCCGACTGGGTTCAAACTTCCGTTCTCACATATAAGAATCCTTGTCAACCAGGCTATGGGCATATAACTCAGCTGTGAATTTAATTAAATTGTATTTTTAATGTGAGCTGGTGATTCTGTTATTATTTTTTTTTAATATTCATTTTCATAATAAAAATTTCAAATTAAAATTGTGCTACACAAAAGCATGCAGAGTCAACTTTAGCTTATTATCTGGAACAGAGTTGGAGCATTAAAAAAAATTTTTATTAAAAATTATTTATCTCAGGGTCCTTGCAATTTATATTTCCTAAAAACAAAATTTACATCTAGATGACACAATGTTTGGTAAAATTCTAATCTTTGTTGGTTTGCACATTTAAAGGTGAACTGCTCAATCTCACCAATCTAGAATTTATGTATACATATATATTGACTGACTCGGACTGAGCGATATTTTTCTCCATTGGGGCATGAATATTTAGGGCTGGACACTGAGGTTTGTCTTGTAAAATATTGTTTCAAATCAAACTATCATATTTTACCTAGAGTTGTGTGTTTTTAATTGACAGGTATTAAAAATGGGGAATGTTAATTTCATACTTTAAGAATGAAATTAAATATGCAAATATGTACATTACAGAAAGACAAACTTTTGCATTATAAATTATGTTTTTAGAGCCTATGTATATTATATTTATTAACTGCGTTATATCGACTTCCAAAATATGTTTTTACGAAATAAGTTTTTAAATTTTATATTTACATTTAAACTATTAATCTTTATTGACTAAAAGTTATAAATTTTTACCTGTTTAGCATTTTTTCTCCAATTTATTTAGAATTCTTTTTCATTATTTTTTTAGACATGGCACTAGATGTGCAGGAGAAGTTGCGGCCACTGCTAATAATGAATTTTGCGGTGTTGGTATTGCATACAATTCAAGTATTGGTGGTAAGTAAAGTTTTTCTAGAATTTGCACTGGATAGCTATAATTTTGTATTGCTTTGCAATTCTTTCAATTTTATTATGGTTTTTAATGTAGTTTAGATGTTTTGCTAGTTCTCTTAATTGCTGTGAAACCTACAGGAAAGACCACCTCTACTTTTGGGAGGCACAGAATTTTTCCTTAGACTTTGTATTGAAGAAAACCTTCAGAGGAGACCATCAAAACCTATACCAGCGACCGGTCAAACCTCGGCACTAAATGCGGAAAAGGTCAAATAATGAAGCACAAAGAAAAAAAATCAAAATATTATCAAAATAAATAAGTAGATTCAAATGCATTGAAAATATTTGTGACGTATATTGTGAAATATATATGCATAAATTTTGAAATATTAAATGTAAACTTAAACAAAAAACTTAATTGCTTATTTATTTCAAATATCTCTATCATTCATAATTGGTAAATTTTATTCATCGATTCGTTTTTTCATGACGCCAACTGAAGTGGTATTTCTGCACAGAGAAAATGACACTAACTGAAATTTAAAAACAGAAATTGTTGCTAGGGCAGTCACAAATGATTGATACAGCCTAAACAAAAAATATAAAGTCTCTGGACTGGCTCAATGTATTTAATATTATTTTTGTGTATTATAGGTGTGCGTATGTTAGATGGACCAGTTACTGATACAATTGAAGCTACTGCCTTAAGTTTAAATCCAGACCATATTCATATTTATAGTGCTTCTTGGGGACCAGAAGATGACGGTAAGACGGTCGACGGTCCGGGAAAACTGGCTAGAGCTGCATTCGAAGATGGCATTTTCAATGTAAATTTTCATTTATTTATTTATTATTATTCTGTCATAACTAGATATGAATACTAATATGAAACAACTGCTGTGAATAATGTGAATTATGTACTAGTTAAATACGGAATTAAAAATATTAATTAGTGAAATGGGAATAAGTCTAGCATGATGAAACTAATGTGTATAAGTAATGCAAATTAAAGGTAGTGAATGAAGAAGTCTAACTAAATTTTATCTTGTGTTGTAACTTTTTTAAAGTGATTAAGTGTCACAGACAAAAATAAAGAAGGAAAAAAAACTGTTGTTGCTTATTAACACTATGTTCTGCTGGTGGAAAAAAGTTAATACATGGTGTCTATGAGTAGAAATAAATCTTGCATATTTTATTTTATTATAAAAATCATGCACAAAAATATATTTATTAGGGAAACATTTACATCATTTGAGCCAGTGTTGTAATTGTTTTGTTCTATCTGACTAAATTTTACAATACACTTTATATATATATATATATTTATATATATATATATATATATATATATATATATATATATATATATATATATATATATATATATATATATATATATATTATAAGTAAGTTCAAAATGAAGATAAAACGAAGGGAAACTATAGACATATGAAAAAGTGGGGGGGGGGAATAATAATGAAAAAATAACAAACAACTGATTAAAAAAAAAAAGGATGAATGTTTTTTTTTTTTTTTTAAACCGGAAAATAAAAGATATAATCTTTTCATCAGCCCACAGGATTATATCTGCAAAAAAGAGTGCTTTCTGATATTGTATCAATATAGCCAAAGCAAAATATATTAATACAATAGTGTGAGGAGCACTCAAAAAAAATTTTTTACAAAAATTTCAACAAATAAAATAGAATACAATAAGTAAAAATAACACGTAAAAACAGAAAATAAAATAAAAAGAAAAAACAGTATAAAACAAAACAAAAACTATAAAGCGAGTAGTGATATCAGATGTACTTACATGGAATTATTTTATTTTCTGTTTTTACGTGTTATTTTTACTCATTGCGTTCTATTTTATTTGTTGTAATTTTTGTAAAAAAAAATTTTTGACTGCTCCTCGCACTATTGTATTAATATATTTTGCTTTGGCTATATTGATACAATATCAGAAAGCACTCTTTTTTGCGGATATAATCGTGTGGGCTGATGAAAAGATTATATCTTCTATTTCCCGGTTTTTTTTAAAAAAAAGAAAAAAATGATCCTTTTCATTTATTTGTTTTTTTTTATAATCAGTTTGTTATTTTTTTCATTATTATTCCCCCCTTTTTTTTCATATGTCTATAATTTTCCTTTGTTTTATCTTCATTTTGAACTTATCTAATGAGTTCTCTTTACTTGCAGCTTATGCGCAATAAATGAAACTTATTGTTTTTCTTAACTTTCTTCGTGTTTTCTTGTATTTATTTATTTTGCTCTCTCTCTATATATATGTATCTATATATATGTATCTATATATATATTGCTCTATATATATATATATAATGAAGTCTCATGAGGTAAATAAAAACCAGATATATTTAGATATCATCAGCATATAACTAATATATGAAACTTTGATATGAACAAACTTTTATGCAAGCATATATCAAAAAATAATCTTAATAGTATAAAATAATATTTATACATTTCATATTAATCGAAATTCAAAAAGCAAACTGAATAAATGGGAAAAAACAATAAAAATTCACAAACGAAAATAACAACTGCATTTCTGGCTGCTGGGTGTTATAGGGAATTAATGAGTAAAACGTTTTCACATTTCTCTCAAATGAGTAAAACGTTTTCACATTTCTCTGAAATGTAACAAAATATAAAAATTGTCATGTTCCATTATACACTTACACAACATGTTAAATTATATTTATGATTGTATATTTAAAAAAAATAATAATAAATTTTAAAAAAAACTCTTCCATTTTGGTAACTGCACATATGTGTATGTACTGTAGATTTGTCAATATCTTATAAAATAAAAAATTAACTGTCATTTTTTGTTACATTTCTTCAAATTCTTAATATCTTTAATATATCTTATATTATTTTTATCAAATAATAGCAATTTGCTTAAATGGCCCAGACAAGACTGATTGATTGACAATGAATTACTAACATTTATTTTTATGTCATTAACTGTATATCAGGAACCTGGTAGCAGAATTTACGAAGTGAGTTTGCAGCACTATCTTTATGAATCCATACTTGTGATTAAATTTGCAATTATAAGGTCCTTAAAAATTGTACAAATAGACTTTGTGTTGTTAAAATTTAAGTTATACAGTGATACTGAAGAATAAAAGAATTGAATCAATTGTTATACAGTTAAGCTTGATATCAAGTAACATAGAAAACATTTTTTTTTTTATTTTTTGTCCTTTATGATGTTCTTCCAACTAAGCTTTTACATCTTTATCAGAAACAAGTTTAGTGATGTTTTAAAAATGATTTCCCATTTATTTGTTTACTCTTTAAAAATGAAAAGAAAACTACATGTAAAATTATCTGCTGGTTGTATAATAATCTGCAGACGTGCTGAAAGGTTTCTGGTACTGAGATCGGTAATAACATTATTGGTGTAGCCAAACCATGAAATTTTTACTAATTTTGTTGAAAGGTTCTGCAGTGAATAGTTAATTAATAAATTTTATGTTCTTTTTAATATTTGTAGTAATTATAATTATAGAAAACTAAATTTCTACATTGTATCCAAGGACCTGAAGAGTATTAAAAAAGAACCAGATTTGTTTAGATGTCATCAGAATTAAACTTATAAATTTGTGTAATATATTTGTTATGATTCAAGTATGCTTATCATAGATTATTTTTTTCAGGGAAGATCAGGCTTAGGGTCTATATTTGTGTGGGCTTCCGGAAATGGTGGTCGTTACAGTGATAACTGTAACTGTGATGGCTATACAAATTCCATCTATACTATTTCAGTTAGTAGTGCTACTCAAAGCGGACTTATGCCCTGGTACTTGGAACAGTGCTCATCTACTCTAGCAACTACTTACAGTAGTGGTGCTTCTAATAGGGACCAAAACATTGTAAGTCTTTTCCAGATAATGTAACACTATTTTTATTTTTTGATGCTCATTAGCAAGTTACTGAATTTTTGTCTATAGATATTAATTATCTTGTATGTAATAGAAGATTGTTGTTATGCAACATTTCTGTAATTCTGAAGGGCTTAGTATAGATTCAGTTTATTCATCTAATTGAGTTGATTATTGCATTTTTCAACATTTATTTAACATACAAAATCATTATGATTGTAATTTAGTATGTAAAATTGTTTTAGGATATTTGTTTTGTTGTTGTTGTCGTCGGCCATTAAGGCGCTGGGGTTGCCATTGTTTTTGTTTTCCAGTGGTCCCATCAACTACCGAAAATTCGACTTTTGCCACACCCATTCATACATCCATTCATTCATCCACAGATCGTATTTTGGCCTGAACCAGTGAACTATCAATCTCTAATCCAGTACCCCCAGAGGTATAATTTGTTATGGGAGCATGGAGAGCTTCGTGACCCAACAGATTTAACGTGCACCAGTCATAATTTAATACACAGACAGTCTTCAGCCGGCTGAATTCGAACTCCCGTTCTCACGAACGAGAATCCAGTGCCCTACTGACCAGACTATCCTGGCCCCACAGGATATTTGTTTTAATGTTTTTTTTTTCATTGCATATCATGTCATTTGTTTATTAAGTTTGCACTTTACAAATAAAATTATTTAACTACTGTGTAATTGTAAAGAAAGCATTTTGTAAATATATTTCACTCATTTTTATACTAAACAGTGTGTTTTTGTTAGTTTTTTTAATTTTATTTTAAACATATTATTGTCACTAGAATTTTTTTTGATCTGCCGTTATGAAATTTTTCATGAAAATTTTTTAGTTTTGTTATTATTGTAATACAATTTATATTTTTCAGGTAACTGTTGATGTTAGCTTTTCTTATCAAAGAAAATTGCAGAGAAACATGAATCCCGATCCTTCTGAAGTCTGTACAAGAAGTCATACTGGTACTTCAGCTTCTGCTCCAATTGCAGCTGCAATTTGTGCTCTTGCTTTAGAGGCAAAGTATGTACTATTGTTATTTTAGAATTTTTTTTATATTTATGTATATTTTATAAAATATTTTATTATGTAAAAACAGTTATAAAGACATTAATATCCATAATTTTTCATCAGTTTTTATTATATTTTCCTTATGTATTTCCAAGCTATAAATAAATAATGAAATTTTCCAAAAAGGAAGAAAATATTTTGTCTAATTAAATGGGTAAAACGTAGCTGCGTTAAAAATTTCTGCTGAACTCAACTTCTGTGAATGAAGCAAAATTTCATTAGACTTAATGATAGAATTTTCATTTTTACTTTTTTAAAACCGTAAAGGTCTTATTCGATAGATTGTTGGAGTTTTTAAATTGCTTTTTCGAAACATGTTTTGTATTTTTCCGTAAGTATGTTTATACATTTAAAGTCAAAAGTTGATTTATAAAAATACAATATATCCCTGAATATAAGTTGACCCTGTATTTTTTATTATGAGAGCTCTAATTTCTGGAGGTCTGGTATATGAATTAACCACTGAAGCACCAAATGTGAAAATTTCTGAAATTAATTGTTCCAAATAAATAATTGATGGGAAAAGAAAAAAACTCTTGCAAAAACAGGAGATATGCTCCTATAGACATCAAATGGCAAATGATACTAAATGTGTGGTAAAATGTGGACTCAAATGTTATTAAGTGCGGAATTAAGAATTCTTTGATTGAGATGAAGAGGATTTTTTGTAGGAGTCTGCAGATGAAGTGGAATCCATTGAAGAGTGAGATCAGTATGTATTGCAAGAAACTGTTAATGTTACTGAATTCGAGCAGATGATGTTCTGGAGTTTTTTGGTGTGTTTCAAATGTTTTCCTTGTGTTATATTATTTGAAATACTCCTGAATAAATTTTCTTAACTTTTTTCTCTCAACATTATTTAAAATATTGTTTGTTTTTTTTTAAATCTTTATATGTAAAGAAAATATGATGAGATAAAATGAAAAATTAATTGCATATAACATATTAAAAATAGTTTTTGGAAGGGCTAAATGGATACAGAGATGTTTTTTTCTATTTCATTGTTTATGACGCGTTGATGTTTCATAATCGTCAAATGTTCAATTTTATTACTGGTATATAAGTTGAGCTCTCTGCTTTTCGTGAAATTTTGAGGATTTGACTTATACTATAGAGATTTGACTTATACTTTACAATATATAGAGTTTTCCATATTTATTTTCAAATGAGTATATATTGAGACTTTTGCTTCTTGTAGTAACTATGAACTTAATTTATTATGATTACCAAATTACAAAAGAAAATATTGGCATACCAATTAAATTTTTTCTTATATTTTGTTTTAATATTTCAGTCCAAGACTAACTTGGAGAGATATGCAGTACATAACAGTATTGACATCCAGGTATGAGCCATTATCGAAAGAAGCGGGTTGGATTACAAATGGCATTGGCAGAAAAGGTATTAAAATACATTTGATTTTTATAACTTTTTAGGTTGCCTTCTTCTTTCAAACAAATGAAATTAATAGTTAAATTTTTATGTGCATAAAATTAAGAAAGTAAATACGAAAAAATGGTAGTAAATTGAAGTAAATTAATAAAAACCTGTAGGCTTTTCTGACGAAGGAAAAATTGTGATTTATTATTTTTATTTTGTAAATTCATTGGTTTGTAATTTGTGACAAATTCTGTGTAGTGTTTTGTGATTTTTTTTAAATAAATTATAATAATAACGAGACTTTTATATAAATTTATTTTTATCAATACCTATTTGATTTATATATAATACTTAATTTATGTTTGAAAATATCTTTTTTTCCAATGAGCATCCCATGATCACTTAACATAATATAATGTAATGTTTTAATTTTATTTTAGTTGAAACTCCCATAATATAAATTTTCTGAAAATCAAGATTTAATTATTTTAACCATCATAATGCTTACTTTAATAGCTATTTTCTTGTGTGTGAAGTGATTACTTTATCTGATAAAATTAATATCAATTGTGGCTTGAAGCTCATCTACTTCAGATCAATGGGTAACAACTTGTCTAAGAAATAAAGAGACTTTTTTAAATTTTGATTTTTCAGGAACTATTCGACCAATTGCGTTCAAATTTTGTATTTCGCCATATAAATTACATTCTTACAAATTTGTATGCCTTATAATTCAAAATTATATTGACTATTATTAAATAAAATAATAATAAATAATAATTAAACATTATTTTTGTTAAATTATATTTGGATAAACGAATATTATGATTGAATGCAAATAGTTATTAATATGCTTATCTAATTGCTAATGCTTTATTGTTATTATTTTGCTTGATCTATGGTGAAATAAGCAAAAAGAATAATTAACACTAAACGGTTCAAGCTTTTGATAGCTTTTTCTTAAATTATTGAGAGGATTTTTTTTCCAGATTGTAGCTACACCCATTTTTGAGGATCTGGAAATCAATAATCTGTTGAAAAAACAAGCATGTTTAATCAGGCAAAGTACATTATTGTGTCTGATTTCGTTGCTTAAAGCATCGTCTGGACTAATTAATTAGTATATGTAAAATCGCTTTCCGTTTTAGTAGCTGAAAATCCCATCATTAAATCAAAAGTTATTCAGGGAGTTTCATTCTTTTTACATCGTAAATTTGCATTTCAAGTCATGGATATGTTTTAAGCGAATTAATAAATTAGCAGTAACTCACAATGGCTAAATAAAATCTAAAATCCACAACCAACGAGCTTATCTCATTGCATATTCTGTTAGACTAACTGCAGTTCAAATCATTATTAGTAAACCTTGTTTCACTACTAAATTAATGTTAAAAGTAATTTCCAGGAATTGGTGCAAGCTAATGTTTGTTTGTACTGTATTTTTGCTACACTACTTTTCTAAAAAAATATTGCTTAACACTCTATAAGCTATGAAAAAAAGTGGCTTACACAGTAGTTTTGTTGCTTGTAGCACAATTAGCTCCAACCACTGAAGAAGATATTAATTAATACTTGTGTTAATTGTAAAAATTGTTATTTTGAGTAAGTAATTCAGTGTAATAATTTTATTAAAAGTGATATGTCTACGGTTTTCAGTTAGTACAAAATTTGGATATGGATTGATGGATGCTGCTGCCATGGTGAGGCTTGCCAGAGGATGGAAAACATTACCTGAGCAACATATTTGCATCAATCCACCCGATACCACAGAAAGGTAAAAAATTGATGCACTAATTGGGAATTTTTTAAAACTGTGTTTGTTTATCTGTGTTAACACAAATAATAAAACAATTAGTAATTGTTTTACATTCATGATTGTTTTTTAAAATTAATTTAGTTCATTAAAATTACAATATAAAATTTTAAGAGATTTTTACAGTTTTCTATTAGGAAGCTCTAGTAAAATGAGAAGGAAAGAAAGAAAGAAAAAAAGGACAGCTTTTATGATACCTGATTTTAATATACCTGAGCCTATAGATAACTTGGCCTGACCCCCACATATATATTATACAGAACTTCAATTTCTCACACTTTTGTGTTCTATCTCAGAACCTCTGACCAGCAAAATATTTTTTCTGGTTTTTTTGTTCTTATTAATATACTAATCAGCAGATCTATGAACATTTTGCATATATCACCATACACTTCCTTCCATGTCAGCAAGCATTTGGTTTGAGAGTATTTGGTTTATCCTTAATTCAATTTTATAACTTTATTTTTTTTAAATTATAATAAATTTGATGAACCAAAAAAAATTATAATTCTGGTTTCAATATAGCGTAGAAAGATGATTTCTCTTTTAAAAGTGATATCTTAAATCATGCTAAAATAGCTAATTTGACTAATGTTTCAATTGTTTCCTTTTTAAGTATCAATTTTTTTATTTGTTAATAGTGTGTGTTTTTAGAAATGCTAAGAAAAGTTAGCAAAGCAAGATTCTTGATATTCTAGAAACTCGGTTTTGTGCTTTACAGTCATTTCACAATTTTTCATTCTTTTGATAGGATTGATGTGTCATGTAAATTAAAGAAATGCAATTTCTCTAGAGTAATGGTCAAAGTAAAGTCTGTGTTATTAACTGTTCCTCATAGTGATGCAACCTGTGAGAAAATATTTATTTACGAAACAAATATCCAAAAACTCCTTATGTTCTTTGTCCAAACAAACTTAAGATATTTTGTTGACAAGAAAGGCAAGCCGAAAAAAATTTCAGAAAAGCTCTTATGAAAAGTTTTTTTTAAAAAATAAATGCTAAATCAGCTACTCAGCTTCTTTATTTATTTTCAGATAGATTAATTTATTGAATTGTAATTTTTAGGGGTGAAAAAACTTTTATTATTGTTTCACTCAATATGCTATGCCATCATCACAAAATTATCACAAGCTTTTTGAATTTCTGACATTAGCAGGTCAGGTTATGAAATCTGTAAAATTTTCTTCAACACAACAAACTTCTGTAAATTTTTATATTTTATTTTTAGTTAAATTTATATGTAATAATGGAAAGATGATCTATCATAATTTGTGGATTTTGTAGTACTTCTAAATTTGAATAGAAATAGATTTGTTTGCTTTATTTTTCTAGTTTTAAGCTTATTAGAATTATTTGGTTTCTTATGAAATATATAATTATCAAATATTTCTTGTGAAATATTTGATAAATATTTTTATTCAAGTGTATTCAAATTGGAAAGAGAAGTATAGAAATAGTCAATTTGAAATATAAAAATAGTCAATTTTAACTTTCTTCAAAATGTTCAATAAGTATTCATAGTATATATAAGTATTTTCTGTAAATATGGCATATGAAGACTTTCATATGAAGATAGTGTTTAACAATTCCCAAGTGTTTAATGTAACTTTTTAACAATGTTTAATGCACACAAAAAATTATAATAATAATACATTTTTAAAAAAAATTCACAAATATGGCACTTACAACTCAAGAATAATAATATGTTATTATACCTAACTATGCATCTCAAAGTACATCGATGAGCCTAATCATGTGGTTGTGCTTGGCGGATTAATGAACGCAAAAGTTCTTATTATTTCTTTTTTTTCATTGTTTTTTTAATTGTTTAAATCTTTATGTTTTAGAGTTATTCCTTCCTCTTATGGGAGTATAGTAGAAGCAACTATAACAACAAATGGCTGCAGCAATACCAGAAATGATGTCCGTTACTTGGAACATGTTCAAGTGAAAATTTCTCTCTTTTTTGTGCCTCGGGGGAATTTACACATAACATTAATATCACCGTCAGATACACAATCTGAAATTCTTCTACCAAGACCCCGTGATAAAATAGAAGGTTATTTTAGAGATTGGCCTTTTATGTCTGTACATTTTTGGGGTGAATCACCTCATGGAACTTGGAAGCTTATGATTGCAAATGATGGTGGTCTCGAGACTATGGAATCAGGTATTATTCATTCCCTTTTATTAATTTACTCAATTCTGTATCCAGTATTCAGGGAAAGAGTAGGCGTATCAATTCAAATCATCCAATCTTCATTTTGCATACAGGATGTTCTAAAAGTAAACTGGCTTATTAAAAGCACCCAAGGATAAAAATTTACCATAAAGCATTAGTTTGTTAACCACATTAAATGGGAGAAAATCACAAAAATCCATGTCGGTTTCCATGTTACACTAGAAAACAACTACAAACTTGCTAACAAAAGATATATTTGATTAATTATTGCAAGAGCTGTTCAAAGTGGCTCCTGTTGACTTCATTGCACAATCTACAACAGCGTAAAAATTCCTGAATAGGCTTCTAGATGCCAAGTGTAGTTTTGATGTCTGTTAAGCAATGGCAATCTATGGTTTGAGATTATCCAATGTATCCACAGGTGTTGTATTAGCTAAAGATTTAGGGTGACCTCATAGCAAAAAGTTGCATGGTTTGAGAGGGGAGAATGCAGAAGCAATACAATGGACCCTGCACCAATCAATAGAAGAAGAAGAAAACTCCAAACCATTCTTTGGGTATGTTACATTAAGTTTATTGTGCACTTGGAGGGCAAAATGTGCCTGGGCACCATCAGGTAGGAGTCATATCCCTGGCTGCACTGCAGTCGACACACTTTGCGGCAATTCAGGGGTTTTAACATGCATGTGTTTTCTTGACTCTCAATGTGATTTTGGGATCCCATATTCTGTGGTATGTATTTTATTTTTGTTGCACTTGAGCTGCACAATGGGCCATTGGTGACTGTCTGGAAAAGACATGCCATCACAATTTTGTTCCTCTGCAGAGGGTATAGCTCCTCCGCTTTGATAGCCCGACAACCTGTGCGTGAAGTCGAGCACTTTACGGTAGAACATTTTAATGAGGACTGATACCGCATACCCTCGATTCCTACGTAGGCTGATCAAAGTGGTCACCCAGTCGCTTAATGACCGCAGCCAGTGATGCTTAACTTTGTTGTTCTACTGGGAACTGTGTCTTTACGATCAGTCCACTGCAGAACCATATTCTGTAGTAAATTAACATCCTCTTGATGCTTTTTATCATCCCTTGAAAAATTTTGAATTTTTAAACACTCTGTACAAAAGCTTAATAAGATCTCAGTTGTTTTTGTGTTGTCTATTTCAGTGCTAAATATTTCCAAAAGTGTAGAGTATGAGTTTTCCAAGCTCTGGCTCCTGATGATTGTATAGAATGCCCTCAGGTGGTGATCTGAGTTTAAAAAGTGCAGCTAGACTGTCCTTATATTTGAAAATGTGCTCTGGTGTTAATTGGGTTTGCACACAATAGCTACATATGGGGTAGTATCTAGTGGTCTTGGCTGGAAATATCTTCATCTCTAAGATACCTGTAGAAATCAAAACAGATTGCATCTGGAATGGAATGCGGCTAGAATGGTCTGACAGTTGAAAATGTGTTCTGCCCTTAATTGGGTTTAAGGGCAATATCTGCATATAAGATAGTGTCTGATGATATTATCTAAAGATATCTTTAGTCTTTCTATTACAGATGAGAGACTTCTGGGATAGTTAGATCTTGAATGGAAGGTTTCTTAAGTTTCTTTGAACAGTTTGCATTTGACGACCACATTTGCGTCTTCTGAGGTGTGCAATGGAAGATTGATCCAAGTCTTGGGCTTCTTTACAAGGAAGTCTGCTTACTCATTTCCCATAATGCCCCCATGGGTAGGAATCCACTAGAGGGTGCAGGTTTTTTCCTTATTGCAGTTTTTTTTGTACATGTAATATCTCAGTCAGTGTTAATTAATTTTTCAAACAACTAAATTTCCGAAATAAATTTTATTCACGCATGAAATCATCCATGGAGACATAATCTATAAGCATATTCTCCATAATATTTCGTCATCAGGCTATCGAAGCGGGGGTGCCATCTTCTCTGCAGAGGATCAAAATTGTGATGGCAGATCTTCGGATCATCCCCAGGGATGTTTCCTAGACCATAGCCAATAGCCCATTGTGCAATTCTAGTGCAACATAAATGAACTACAACAACAAACATCATAATATTTGTATAAACCATCGAGTATTTAAAATATTACTTAATTTATTCATCCGTAATCCTTTCAATTGTATGTTGCTTTTAAAATAAAATGCTTGCCTTTTTAAATACGTAAATTGTTTCATTAATAATTGAGTTTTTTTATAGATTGCGATCTGTTCTCTCTCATTCTAATCTATAGAAATAAGACGATTGAATTACAGAAATTAAATAATTATCTGCAAACTCTCTATGTCGAGTATTAAATACACAGATAATGAGATTTTGACTTTTGGAATATGTTAAGAATATTTTTACCTAACAGATTATTGTTGGATGTAAACTTACTCTCAAGTAAAAAACAAATTTTTCAGTGTCAAATTGCAAAAAGGCATTAATTTTTTTTTTTTAACAGGCAAGCTTACAAACTGGTCTTTAATTTTTTATGGAACTGAGAAGGTACCTTATGAAAGATTTAGTTTGCGAGAGTCTGAACAGGATAATTCAGCACGAAGACATACTTTAGTTCGTGGCATTACAGAATTGAATGAGCCATATATTGTAAGTATTCATAAAGCTAGTTAATTAAAGATTTTATTATCTAATATTTGATTTTTTTTGTTGCTCATTTTAAAGTTAATTTCAGTTTGTTTAATGAAAAATTTAAAAAGAATAATTAATGGAAATTTTGATTTTTGAGAAAGGGTTAAAACAAAGGAAAAGAAAACAAAAGAACATGAGGGGCTTTCAAATATTAAGTAAGCATATTTGTTTTGGCAATTTCGGACTCCCCCTTTTTCAGCAAAAATAAGCAAACCCTCCATGCCCCCCCCCCCCAAATGCAATTAAAAAATCTGTGATATTGAATAGAATTGAAGAAAGGATAATTAATATAATAGAAGTTATGATTATAATAACATTTAAAAATTTTAACTGCTTGTCTTAAAAATTTTTTTTCTATGTTCTTTCTTATCTTTGATTTTAAATCTCTAAACTGAAAATGTCTATTAATTTAAAGGTTTATTTACAATCAGCATTATTAATCAATTATTATTTTTGTTATCTTGCTACATACTGCTTTTTAATTCTATTTTGTGTTTTTTAGAACAAATGTGCTATGCTTGGTGAGTTTGAAGTTGCTATGGATGATGAACAAACGTAAGTAATTTTTATTTTACACATCAAATCCTGATTAATCTACATTATGCAATTTTCATTAATAATTTTATTTATTTTATAACCTAATAACAAACTTAAAATTAGGAAAAGAAATTGTTTTTTGACTTATCTTTTTAATTAATAATTATTATACAACTCATGAAATCATTAAAACTATATAACTTAGTACTCCAAGCATTCACCCTTATGCAAAATTCGTGTGAAACTTCCCTGCTACATACCACTTTTCCATTGAATAATTTGGGAAAAAACAGGTTTTTCGATGCAGGAAAACCTGCCACTGTTGTTATAAATTTGAAGTGGTACTCATTTAACATCGTAAAAATTTATAAATTTGCTTAATATTCGGAAATAACTGAATTTGATGCTCAACAATTTTTAAATTAAGCTCTTATATTATTTTATGTTTATATTTCAAAAAGTATTTCTCGCACATTATCAAAACAAGAGAAAAATTCATAGTTTAAAAAATAATTAAAGGGATGCTAAAAGACAATCTCTGAGCATAATTTTTTTTTCAAAAAAAGTAAATTAATAAAAATGTTTAATTGATAAATTTTTAACTGATAATTTTTTTTTTTGTCAAACCTAATAATTGGAAGTTTTTTTTCTATAATTTAGACTGAAAATTACAAAAAAAAAAAAAAAAAAAAAAAAAAAACATTTAAAGGTGTATTTTTTTTAAAAAAAATAATAAGTATTTATTTAAAAAATAATTTTAGAATTTTAAATCTCGTAAAAAATTCATTAATATACCTCCTGAAAAAAAAATATAAACTTATAAGGATTAAACCACTTGAGAATAATCCTAACAAAGTAAATATTTGTAATAATAATCAGAATTAAACCCATAAACATAGATAATTTTATCTTATTATTTAACCAGTGACTTATTTATTTTTTTAAATGGAATATGAGTAAACAGGCAGTGTTCATAAAGGATAGCGGCTTATTTTTACAAATAAGGTGCATTTCTAGGGATCAAAGGGCAAATAGGGCAGGCCTCCCTTCCGAAAGCACTTAGGGCAAATACTGATGAAGTTGTGTTGAAAATGAAATTCTTAAATTGCATTTGATTTTTTGATGCTAATTTTTTTTCTAAGGGAGAAAATGTTTTACTTATATATTTTTCGTTGAACTTAAACTAGTATATATTTCATGAACAGTGAATGCCGGAGAAAATGTCCAGATGGTCAATATGGAAGCCTGAAAGATTTTACTTGTTACATGTGTGACAAATCTTGTTCTTCTTGTTATGGACCCTCTTATAATAATTGCTTATCATGTTCGAGGCATTTTCTGTTGAAGGGCACTTGTGTACAATCATGTCCTGATGGTTACTTTTCAGGTATCTATGAAATTATCTTTTTATTTATATTTGACTTATCGTAACACAATTAGAAAAATTTTGCTTCTTGTTATAGGTTTAGTTTGATATTTGAATAGTATTTTTATGAATTCTATTTCTTGAAAATTAAAAGAAAAAGAATTCGAAATAGGTTTTTATATATTTCTTTATACCATCATCTTGAATTATTTTTTTAATGAAAAAACTGTTAAGCTGCTTTCATATTAAGATAGTGATTTTTCCGAGACAACTCTTGTTGCCAAAAAAATTGTCTGAATTTGATAATTCCTCTACAATTTTATTAATAAAAAAAGCTGCTGTAGATTTTCTCTAAAGACTGTACTATAGACTTTCTTCTTTTCGTAGATAATTCCTCTAGAATTTTATTAATAAAAAAAGCTGCTGTACATTTTAAAATGATTTTGTAGTAAACGATTTTAAAGTTTGCAGTTGGACTCGCATTATCACAAATAAATAATTTTCGTTATATAAGCAAATTCATTGATATCAAGTTTACTTTCATTGAGATATTCCAATAATCTTTTATTTGCAATATCTACTTTTAAATTGGATTAAGTGTATTACTATTTGGATTATATATATATAAAGAAAAAAGAAGAAAATTAACGAGTTTTATTTATTGCTCATAAGCTGCAAGTATATAGAACTCATGAAATAAGCTAGAAATATAGAGAAAACATGGAAAATAATTAGGATCAATGAAAAAGAAGGAAAAAAAAATTTTTTAAAAAGTTTTTTTTTTAAATATATATTATTTTCTGTTTCAATGCTTGATATATTTTTTACTTAATGCATTCTATTTTGTTTGAATTTTTTTTAGTGCTCCTCAACTATTTTATTGATGTATTTTGCTTTGGCTATATTGATACAATATTAGAAAATACTCCTTTTTTGCATATATAATCGTGTGACCTGATAAAGAGATTATATCTATTAATTATTTTGTTATTTAGCTTTTTAATGTCGATTCTTTAAATTTTCTTTAAATTTTTTTAAAAAAATATTTTTTTTTTAAATATTTTGTTTTACTAATTTTTCTTTTTCTTTACTTTAATCCTTATTATTTTCCATGTTATCTCTATATTTTTGACTATATATATATATATATATATATATATTATTTATTTATTTTTTTGCGGATATAATCGTGTGGGCTGATGAAAAGATTATATCTTTTTTTTCCCCTTTTTTTCATATGTCTGTAATTTTCCTCTGTTTTATCTTCATTTTGAACTTATATATATATATATATATATATATATATATATATATATATATATATATATATATATATATATATATATATATATATATATATATATATATATACATGCATGAAATTTGATATGAAAGTTTAAAATTTGATATACATCTTTAAATGTTGGTGAATGAAGTTATCTTTACACTTACTACACAAAATGTATGAATGTGTTAACATATTTATGTCTTTTATGAGCAAACACTTTTTTCTTTTAAATATTGGTCAATAAGTAGATATTGTGATACATTTGGTCTAAATATTATATTTCAGTGCGCTAAATATTTTCGAAAAATATCTAAATAATAAGAAAGGGATAACAGAAATAAAATTGTATTTTCTTTTAATATTATTACATGTAAAAAAATATGCCTTCTATTAGTAGTGAGAATTAATAATTTTTGTTACCAATTAAAATTTTGTTACAATTTTAATTTAATTCTATGTTACCCATAACTTATGCTTACAGTAATATATTTGATTTTTGCAACAGAATTTTTCTGTTTTTTAAACATTCCACTTTTTGATTTGTAATTTATTTTATAGGAATTTTTTCCTGACCATAACATTTTAAAGCCAATTTTTACATATTTTAATGGCAAATATTAAATTAAAAGTGCTTTCACAGTTGATAAAATGTTGAATTTTTTTTTGTAGAAGGAGTTATTCCTATGAATTACTGTTATCCGTGTCTGTCATCTTGTTCGTCTTGTCAGTCTCTTGATACCTGTGATTCATGCAAAAATGGATTTGTTTTGTATAATCATAAATGTTTATCAACTTGCCCTGAGGGGACGTTCAGAGATCAAGATGTGTAAGTTCTATTCTATACAAATTTATTGGTATTTGCATATTTGCGAAATTTATATATTGGAATTGCCGAATTTATATATTAGAAATTTTAGGGAATTGGCCCATTAGTCGCAGAATGGGGAAAAGTTCAAAAATCAATCAATCTGGAATTAAAATAAAATATCCAAAAAACAAGGAAAAAGGATTTAATTTTTGTGTGAGATACCTTAAAGTACCTTCAATATCATCTCCAAGTATCTCCAATTTTTTTTTCTTAAAAAATTTTGATCTGAATTATTAAGGATATTTTCTGATTCTCAATTTTAGTTCCATTTATATCAATAAATTGAAATCTTCTGAAATTTTTTGCCTAATTTATTTATTTATAAAATTTATAACTATAAAATTATAAATTTTATAAATAATAATTGTTTATATTAAAAATTACTTATATTTATAAAGAATTTTCAAATATTCTCAAATTCATCATTTATTAGGATAATAATAATATTCTATAATTTAAGAAAAAGACTGTTTTATTATAATATGCTATAATAAAACACCGTAATTGATACATACAGTATATATATTTATGCCAACTAACAGAAAATGTTTCACTCAGTAACTAAAAGTTACTTTTACAGTTACTTATGATCTGTCATAAATAACAGCTGCATAATATAAAACAAAATGTGTGATGTCCATTATATATCTTTACTGCTTTCAATCAAAATTTTTCAGGTGATATATTTAAAATAAATAATTTATTTATTCCTGTTATACTATTTTTTTTTAAATGTTTATTTTTGACTTCATTTGCAGTTTATTTGCAATGTACTCTAAGTATATAAATAAGGTATAATTTAAATATTACTGTATAAACTTGACTTCCTGGAATGCTGGCTAATTGTCAGTTTCTGGATAGATGAAAATTTCACCTCACTAAAAATCTTGGTTTTCTACATCACCTTATTTTCTATAAAATTAAATAAAACAAGTAAAAGTTATATGCAGAAATTTTTTTATAAATTAATTATAATTGATTATCAGCAGATAAAATGTTTTATCAAAAAATAATAATAAGTTATCACCAGATAAAATGTATTATAAAGTTTAGCTATTAGACTTGTTTTTACTACTATGAGTTCATTTTCTTCTTTTAATTGTTAGCTCTAAACTCTTTTTAAAATACTATTAGTTTATTTTTTTACTACATGGAAAACTAGATTTCTCACTCGTTACCGAAGTAGCGAACCAGTTAAAGTGCTAATTAATTGATTTAAAATTATTTTATCTTGTATCATTTTCCATAAAAAAAGAGCTTTTATTTTGATTACCTCTATAGCTTTTTATTTAAATTCATAGATGTGGAAGGTGTGATAGATCTTGTGCTTCCTGTTATGGTTCTCAAGCACATAACTGTTTGAGTTGTCTTCCTCCATATGTTTTACACAACAATACTTGTCATCAACATTGTCCTCAAGGTTATTATGCAAACCGTGACGATTATGTTTGCACAAAGTAAGATTATGTTTTAATGAATTACTTTTAAAATAAAATATAATTTATTTTACTTCATGACATGCTTCTTTCTTTCAATATTTCTTTGTTTTTAACTACTGACTAAAAACTAATAAAATAGCATGAATACACTTTGTAAAAATTGTTGCTCTATCATGGATTGCTATTAATTTTTGTGTTGGATTTGAGTTTCATTCAAGAATTACAATCCTATTTATTCGAGCCGTGGTGGCTCAAAGGATAGAGCTTCTCATTTTCTAATGAGGGGTTGGAATCCCAGCAATTGCTGGTTGATTAGAATTCCACACCTGGCTGACGTAAAATATCTTCAGTGGTAGACGGATCATGGATAGAGTCCCATTGCCACCAGGCTAACTGCGGGAGAGTTTCACATTTTTCCTCTCCATGTAATGCAAATGTGAGTTAGTTCTATCAGAAAAGTCCTCTATAAAGGCAAATTTCTCCAAATACTTGAACGGGTATCTGTGGTGTGGGTAATGTTGCTGGCCTCCGTTACTTAGGCTCACTGGTGCCCACTGGGTTACGTTAAATGAGCAACATTTTCAGCATCTTGTGAGGTAAAAAACAAAAGTTTAAAAAAATCTATATATTTTTTTCTCACTTATTTTAAACTAAATTAATACAAAAGAATGGAAAAAGTATGAACGATATGTTTAGCAAAAAATTCTGTGTCAGAGGACCTAAGCAGTTGTAAACCTCCTAAAGATATATCTTCATTTAAATGTATTTTCTACCCCGTGACTCCCCCACCCCTTTATTTCATAAGATGATTGTGCATTGTAAGAAAAAAAGGAAAAAAATACTATACAATCTTTGACATATGTGAAACACTCTGTTGGTTAAATAAGGATTAATTAATTAAATAACTTAGAAGTGCAGATACTTTCATTTGATTTTTACTAAGTGAGCTAACAATTAATTTTTATGCCCTTTTTTCTAGAATAATCGACATAAAAATACAATTTGATAAGAAAACTCAATGAATAAATATTTAAATTTCTTATATCTCTATAAATACATAATTATAATCCTTTAGAAATATCTTATCTGCAATTATTGCTGACTTTTTAATGAAAAAAATAGTGCTAAAAATGATTTTATGCACTTTTTCATAGCTGAAGGCAATGATTAAAGAGCTTGCTAGTTGCTTTAAAATAGAAGGTGTAGAAGTTTTCATACTGCTAAAAAAGAAATTCTGTAAGATTCCTGCAATTTGTATAAATAATAAACATCTTTTTTCTAAAGAAGAAATTTAATTTTAAAAATCAGCCTTTTAAGCACTTTTAAATTCTCAAAATATCTAAGAATAAGAGGGTAAATCTTTAGAATTTCTCATTAAAAATAGAGATGTACTTTTTTTTTAATAGCCTTTGCACAATGCTCAAGCCTCAATGCAATTATTCTTTTTCTCCTCCTTCCCCTCTTTCACCTTGTCTATTTCGACTCTCAGTTTAAAAATGATATAAATACTTCTGACTTTTAGATATCTGTGAGCAAGTCTAGACAATTTATTTTTACGTCTCGTTTTCTTTATAAAAAATAATTTAAAAATAGCCTGAAACTAATTCACCTATTTCAAAAATTGTTCGTTAAATTTGCCTTTTTTAGAAACTTAATGTTTTGGTACCTTATACTGCATAAATTTAAAATAGTTTTCATTTTTTAAGAAGTATTTCTTTTTATAAACAGGTGCCACTGGTCATGTGACTCATGTAGGGATGGAGATTCATGTACTAGCTGTAAAATCGATTGGGAGCTCGATTCCTCAGAATTTTGCTCATATGTAGGTTCTAACTGCAGAAAAGGTATTCTTAAATTTATCTTTTATTCCATCTTATTCTACTATATTTCTTCATTATCTAATTATTCTTTGTTTAGTTCTCCTTTTGCTCTTTCTGCTTGGTATGACTATTTGCAGTTATTAAAAAATTAAATCCTGAGTTTAGGATAATTCTTAATTGACTGTAATTCTTAAAGACTCGAGGCAATTCCATGGTGACTGACATTGCATTTCGATATTTTTTTCTTTTTTTTTAAATTTTTTTTTCAATTGATAAATGTTTAATAATTTTTAAAAAAATTATATGGAATGTTATTTAACAGCCTAATATGATAATGCATATAAGAAAGGGAAAGTCATATAAAATGACATATAGAAAGTCGCAAGTAGAGAAGAAGCTGTGACTTATGTTACACTGCTGTGACTTATGTTGACTTATGTGATTTCTATATGACTGACGTTAAAATTTTAGTAAACTTTTCACAACATACACATTTATACAAGTACAATAACCACATCTGCTTTATAGTAAAATCTATCCTATTTTTGCTAAATAATGTAATTATTATATTTTTATACTCTGGTTGTTTGTGATCGCTATTACCTTTACTTTCCTCTGATCATTTTGTTACATTTTGTAGCAATCTTGTTCCTCTTTTAGGTTGGAATAACCCGGGTATTGCTTGTGAACCTTGTCATACTCATTGTGAGCAATGTTCAGGTCCTGGAGCCCAAGACTGTGTTCGTTGTGAACAAGGGTAATGATGACATTATTACTGTTATATAAATTGTCATTGAACTTTCTGATTTAATTTACAGTATCATAAACACAATAATGGTTCTGTTGCTGATATCATTTTTCTAACCATTGTTCATTAAACATTATTTTGATTAATCCTTGCTTCAGTGTATTTTCGAGGTATAACATATTTTAAAAAGTTTTAAATAAACATTTTTCGAATAGATTTTGAGATAATTATCTGTATTGAAAACATTAAGTATTTTGTATTAAAGTGTGGTCTGAAATAATTAAACACCTCAATTTATAAAGAAATAAGTTATTTAATGTGCGCTTCAATGTACACTTACGGTAAACAACATTATATAATTTTGCTTAAGCTGAGCAAAAAGGCTATGAATTAAGTCTGACATATCAAATGTGGAAAAAAAGAAGATTGCTGGAATACCTCAGAATCAAACATTGTCCTCTTTTGTCCAACACCTAGAGAGAAACTGTGGTTTAAGCACTCAATGAGGTAACTCAGGTTCGATCCCAGTGTACACAGGTCGATTCGAATTCTGCCCCCGTCTTGCACCGACCACAGTGCTGACATAAATATCCTCAGTGGTAGACGGATCATGGAGTAGAATCCCTTTGCCATTGAGCTAACTGTAAGAGGTTTTTGTGATTTACCTCTCTGTGACCCAAATGTGGGTAAATTCCATCAAAAAGTCCTATACAAAGGTTAGTTTGTCCCACTGCTTGATCCTGGAGTTCCTTTTTTGGATTGGGTTCAAAATTATAAGGCTCTGGGGTTGAACACTGATAGTCTTACACTCAGAATTAGATCAGCTGTTCAACCTCAATTATAAAAAAATTAATTGAAAAAAAAAACATCCATAGGTTTTCTTGCTGTTAATTGTCAGTTTCCTTTTGAAAATGGTCCCTCAGTGCACTGATTGTTAAGACACAGTTCCCAGCAGATCACCAAAATCAAACATCACTAGCTGTGGTCCGTGCACAGGTGGGTGAAGGTCCAAGGACGTACGGTATGGATCCTCGTCAAACTGTTTTATCGTAAAGTGCTCGACTTCTTGCACAGGTCGTCGGGTCATTGAAGTGGGGGTGCCATCCCCTCTGCAGAGGATCAAAATGGTGATGGCGTGTCTTCGGGTCATCCTCGGAGATGTGTCCCAGACTATCGCCAATAGCCCATTGTGTTGCTCTAGTGTGACGTAAATGAACTACAACAACAATCTTTTGCTAATGAAAACAAGCTATAGCAACTGAGTTATCAAATAAGTCATAATGTCGCCTGCAGCATTCTATTCCGAAGTATGTTCAAATTTACTCAAACTTTGTTTAGTGTGGTGTTTGAGAAGGTTATTTAAATAGATTTTATGCTAATTTAAATGACACATTGTAAATTTCTTACCTCTTTCCTTCATGAAAAATTTCATTTTGTGTTTTTAAGGTACTTGTGGCTGGAAGGTCAGTGTGTGGAAAAATGTCCTACAGATTATTATGCATCCCAAGATGAATGCAGGGGTTGCGACAAGCATTGCACAAAATGCAGTAATAGTGAATGTCTTGCATGTGCTAAAAACCTTCTTTACCACAAAGGAAGATGTTTGCATTCTTGTCCTGATGGGTGAGTTTTTAACATTCATTCTGAGATATGATATTTTTTTCATAAAGTAGTGAGCTCCACCCTATGTTCGATATTTCTTTTCAAAATAGTTTTTATATTTTAAGAGGGAGAAGCGTGCTTAATGAAAATTTTCTGGAACAGCTGTGGCGGTACTAAAGGCATCTAGCAGTTTTTTAATACATGACTTATCAATTTTAGAATCTTAAAATTTTGTGATAAATCCAGTTATTGTAGGTAACTCCACTATCTATCCCAGGAGATCATTGAAGTCAAGCATCACTGGCTGCAGTCAATGTGCTGGTGGGTGAAAACTTAGATCAGATTGTAAAGGTACAGAGGGTGTACAGTATCATGGGCTACTGGTTTAATGAAAGTTCTCCTAGATTTTGTACTTTTTAGAAAATTCCCTAAAATTGAGTATGTTTCCTTAAAAAATCCCTATTGAAATAGAATCTTCGTGCTGATTATAGCTTGGTTGAATATTTAAATAAGTGTCGCTAATACGTGAGGAAGTGAGCCTCATTTATAAAATTCAGTTAACTATCTTTTATGAATTAAATGCCTATTACTTACTATTCAAAATCATGAATAAACATACTACATAACATTTCAAGATCATTTAATGTGAAATCATAACTGGAAAATATTGCAGTTTTTCTATTTTAATGACTATAAAATCCCTAAAATTCCCTATGTGTAAAATATTTAGTATATTTTGCAACAATTATAATGAAATTTATATTATTTTGTGAAATATACTGAATATTTTCCTATAACTATGAACAGGTATGTTTTCTATACTATCACCAATTGCCCATTGTGCAGCTCTAGCACATAGGATAAAAATCCATATGAGTTGCAATAATTTATTTGATGTAAATAAATTATTGCTACTAATATGGATTTTCCACCTTAAGTCTCTTTCCTTCGAGAGTAGTATTAAAATCTTCCCAAACTGCCCCAGGTGCCACAACATGCAGACTTCTCCCCAACATAT